>NC_085005.1:30449754-30462254 GCF_963854185.1 Sardina pilchardus
GGACTTAAGAGCTTCTTAACGATTTTGGGAAACCCGGCCAATAACTTTATACGCTGTGATACAGTAGGTGTACATTGTCCTTTGCCCTGACAGTTAAGTCGTCACACAGACTGAGATGACGATTGTTTTTATTCAGTGTCAGCTCAACATGTTATGTGACTTTTCATAAGAACTGAAACAAATTGCAAATGAGTAGGTCAGGATTTCTGCAGGAAATACAAAACAGGACTATTACACGCTTCACATTAGGCAGGAAGCTTGGTTTGGTCTTGGGTGTAATGGCAGAATATCGCAGGAAGCTTCGGGCCCAAGTCTGCTTCTGCGGATACCATCTGCACACGGTGCGGATGATGCCAATTTTTGTCATCAGCACCAGCCGTACAGCCTTTCTGTGCTGAACCAAATCATTATAATATATTATATATCTTACAACATTTTCTGTTTTGACGCAGACACGTACATACAAATGGACTCACAGTACAGACACACATTCTCATTTCTCTGTCTGTTCTCCGTGATCCTGCTTGACAGTTTTTTTATTGCATGTTTCAGCAGATTACAGCCAATCTGCTTAATAGCAATAGCATTTTAAACAAGGCCGCAACCAGTGTTTAGATAGAGAAGTAAGCGATCAAAGAAACGAGAGAGAAAACTCTGTAGACCTACTGTACTGTAAACACAGCTGTCTGTCCTGTAGATTTGCATGACAGAGACACTGTTCCACACTGTGGCTGTGCAGCTGAAAGATGGAATTGCAACAGCTATGTAGCTTTGCACCATTGTGCCTCATGTTAGGGCCAAATGGGGGGGGGGGGCTGTATCAGAAGCCAAATGGGGGGGCTGTATCAGAAACCAAATGGGAGGGGGGGCTGTATCAGAAGCTTCTCCGGACCGACAGTGTGGTCTTCATGGGAGCAGTGGTTTTCAGGGAGGGGTCCAGACACCCATAACCAAAAATAATTTGCTGTAAATTATAAAGTTGTGGTTTAGTGTTTTAAAAATTCATGTCTACAGATGACACCCTTTTGACCAATAACACAAGCCAATTGTGTCTTTGCTCCCACCCACATTAATCTTTAACTTGAATCACTTCATGCAGGCCACACAGAGCCATTCCTACTGTTGCTTAGCTTGGCTTATTTGCCGTCAACTCATTTGAATTTCACTCAGCCATTTTGTAAGCTTATACATACAGTACTCGGACGGCACTATGTTTGCGTTCTGGCGAAGCACTGCTAACTGGGCGGAGTGATTTGCAGGCAGCACCTGAAAAGCTCTGGTGTTACTTCTTCAGACCCCAAGGAGCAGTTATTTCCTTGAATGACAACATAGTTCCAAGTACTGTATGTACTGTACAGTATGCTAACAAAAATCCTTTTTTGACGTTGTTATTTTTACACGTTGTAGCTACAGTATACAAATCACAACATGTAAGTAGGACAATGTTGGAGTTCTTTTGTCACTATTGGGAGGTTTAGGCTATTTGAAGCCAGTCATTCTTGGCACCTGTGCTAAGCTAGGGTAGCAGTCGGAGCCGCAGACCAAGTAGCTACACGCGCTACAGAATGGCAGTCAGTTTAGAGTATAGTGCTCATGGGCACATAATGGCAGTATGTTTAGAGTCTTCATGGGCACAGTAAGGGCACATAATAGATAGATAGATACTTTATTGATCCCCAAGGGGAAATAGGATAAAATAAAATAAACATAATGGCAATATGTTTAGAGTAGTCTTGGTGGGTAAGGGCACATAATGGCAATATGTTTAGAGTAATCTTGGTGGGTAAGGACATAGAATGGCAATATGTTTAGAGTAGTCTTGGTGGGTAAGGACATAGAATGGCAATATGTTTAGTGTAGTCTTGGTGGGTAAGGATATAGAATGGCAATAGGTTTAGTGTAGTCTTGGTGGGTAAGGATATAGAATGGCAATATGTTTAGAGTAGTCTTGGTGGGTAAGGACATAGAATGGCAATAGGTTTAGTGTAGTCTTGGTGGGTAAGGATATAGAATGGCAATAGGTTTAGTGTAGTCTTGGTGGGTAAGGATATAGAATGGCAATATGTTTAGAGTAGTCTTGGTGGGTAAGGACATAGAGTGGCAATATGTTTAGTGTAGTCTTGGTGGGTAAGGGCACAGCATGGTTAGGGTAGTTTTCGTGGGCACAGAATGGCAGTAGGTTTAGAGTAGTCTTTGTGGGCACTGGTGCTTTCTGTCTGTGGAAGAGCACAATGGGAGGTTTAGACTCTCTCTCTCTCTCTCTCTCTCTGTGGACAGGTAGTGAGTGGGTTGTGAATTTTGTGTGTGGATGTTGGAGTCTCAGAGGAAGTACTGTGCATTTTGCCCTCTGTTAATGCACATGTATGACTGTGTGTGTGTGTGTGTGTGTGTGTGTGTGTGTGTGTGTGCACAGGACAGTAATTGGCTGTTCCTCTCTCTCTCTTTCTCTCCCATACACACACACACACACACACTCACCTCGCCTCCCTCTCTATCTATCTGTGGTTATTAGCTCAATTAAAGAAGAGCTTGTCTCCACCACTAATCCCTATGGGATTACGGCCGATGACAGTTTCCACGGTGATGGGAGGCCTGGTGGCAGGCTGAGCGGTGAGAGGCAGCCAGACCGGACAGAGCTGGAGCATCATTAACAAGCGATTAGGAGCCATTAGCAATTAATGCGGCCAGAAGCTTCTAATCCCTACGCCAGACCTGCTTAATGAGTGTGTGACTGCTCACACTGACATTCACACATGCACATGCACTCTTGCTAGTTATTGTGTGTGTGTGTCTCTCTCTGTGTTATATTGTTTTGTGTTTATAGTTGTGCTGTTTTGGTCGATTGATAAGAGTTAAACAAATGCACTCAAAATGACGGCGAAACCAAATCTGTAAGACATGAAAGAGCCAAAATATTCCATAATATTAGACCACTCACAGTCTTTCCCAGTGATTACAGAGCCGACATACTCCTCATCCAGGTCCAGATGGTGCAACTGTGTGCAAAAGAGTTGACATTAAAGCTTCACATATTTCTCATTGAGGCATTTTGGGGGTTATCATTGAACAGTTTATTGACTTGTTTTGTTGATGATAGAACAGGGTTTAGCGGGGTAAAGACAGAGGGTGAGAGGGTGTTAGGTTGTTTTCAGAATGTGTTTTCACAGAGGGCAGGGCGACTTGTTTGTTTTGATGTTTGATGAGGGATTATTGCACGTCAGCTGGTTGTGTCATATGGGAAGTTAATTGAGGGTTTGATGCGTGGTTATGGATGTTTATCAGGATGTTCTTGGAAAACGATTATGTTATATAATTTTTCTCGTGAGGAGCTGGACATAGATATGGCATTTAATGGTATTTAAGGAGGTGTTGAGTTAAGGTATGGAGTAACAGGATGCCTACAGATGCATGAACAGTGTGTGGAGTTAACATAACATTGTTTGGGTTTGCGTGTAACGTGAGTCCATCTTTTTTGTTTTTTTTATTTAAATGCCTTCCTGTGCATTAAAGCTTATACTCTTCAGTATACCTACAGTAGTGCATGCAGTCACAATTCCTCACACAACACACACTTTGATTGTAATCAAGATTCCACGTTATTTCATCTTAACATTCAAATTATAACACAATTTAAATGATTAATTTATATAGTGAATGCAACATTTACTTTTACAGCAGGGTATGTTTTGGCACTGAAGGGAGCAGTTAAGAGGGGTGTTTGTTGGGGTACTGGGGTATTTGTTGGGGTACTGGGGTATTTGTAAGGAAGTTTTTTAGGAAGTATTTGTTGGATGTTTAAGAGATAATTTATCGGGTGTTTAGAGAGGTATTTGTTGGATGTTTGGAGAGGTGTTTGTTGGGTGATTGCATTTGCTGGGTGATTGTATTTGGAGGGTTATTTGTTGGGTGGCTTTATTTGTTTGGTGATTGCAGTTGTTGGGTATTTTGAGGTGTATTTGTTGGGTGGTTGTATTAGTTGGGTGATTGTAGTTGTTGGGTGATTGTATTTGGAGGGGTATTTGTTGGGTGATTGTGTTTGGAGGGGTGTTTGTTGGGTGATTGTGTTTGGAGGGGTATTTGTTGGTTGATTGTGTTTTTGAGGGGTATTTGTTGGTTGTGTGGCAGGGTGTTGGCATGCTATTACGGTGAGTGAGCGCGCAGGAAGAGGCATCAGACTGGTATTGATTGAGCTTTAATAGCTGAAGTTAGCCTAAGGCCTCAATCACACGCTACGTTTACAGTCAGCCAAGGTGGGCGGAGGCGATTGGTTGTGTCATGGCACAACAAACACCTTCCCAACACACACACACACACACACACACACACACACACACACACACACACACACATTCAGACTCATACACAGTAATGGGTACACATGAGTCTCTCTCCTGCATATTTTCACCCTTCTGTCAGTCCCTCTCTCTCTTTCTCTCTCTCTTCTCAGTCCCTCTCTCCCTCTCTCTCCCTCCTTCTTTCCCTCTCTCTCCCTCACTCTCTCTCTCTCTCTCCTCTGTCTCACACACGTACATAATAAGGCACATTGGTATGCATACGCATAGTATGCACACACACCATTTTATTCAACTCATGACTTTTGTCCCTTTAACCTTTAGTATTATAAAATTGAGTTGTGCGGTGTGCGGTGTGCGTGTGTGTGTGTGTGTGTGAGAGAGAGAGAGAGAGAGAGAGAGAGAAAGAAAGAAAGAGAGAGAGAGAGAGAGAGAGAGAGAGAGAGAGAGTGAGAGAGTGTCTATTTTAACTGGATGTCTTATGTGGAGGTCATGCAAGCAGTAGTGACACCTGCATGGGAGCGGAGTTAAAATCTCTCTCTCTCTCTCTCTCTCTCTCTCTCTCTCTCTCTCTCTCTCTCTCTCTCTTTCTTCTAAACCATAGTTCCTCTCCTCCTTCACTCCTCCTCCCAGTTCTCTCTCTCCTGCCTTCCATTTCTCCGCCTCCATCTTTGTTCTGTGTCTCTCTCTTCCATGATCAAGTCCAGCTTTGGCTGCGGAAAATCATTACAGCACCTAAACTTTTAGTCTAAAAAGGGAAAAAAAATATTTTTATGAAAGGCTCTTGCTGAAGGAGAGGGAGAAGTAGAGGGAGAAAGAAGAGAGAGAGAGAGAGAGAGAGAGAGAGAGAGAGAGAGAGGAAGAGAAAGAGGAAACTGGGGGTCGATTTATGTTGTATTGACAGGAGCAGCTTCAAACGATGACCTTGAATGGTAATCACCCCTAATGAGTGAAATATTTTTTCACTTTAAAAAGTTGAAACTATAATCAAATGGGCCTGTGAAAGATGGACTAATGAGGTTTTGCTTTGATGAGACACGGGCAGATCCACTTCTCTCTGTTCGACGGGAGGCACACGCACCGAGGCCCTCTCTCCTGCCAACTCATTAGCTGACCTGAGGAATGCCTGATTAGAATGCTTTTGATGAAAATTTCAAGGATTTTTTTTTTCTTTTAAACATTCAAATTTTTTTGTGAAGCTTGATAAATATTGCACCAGTCTTTTTTTTTTTTTGCGCGCCGGAGAAAGTGGGAGGTAATTTATTAAGAAGACTTCAAAGCCATCTCCGATAGAACATAGAGTGTGGCTGATTCGCTGTTATTATTCATTGTGAAATGTACAAATATATTTAAAACGTGGAGACAGAGATAGACAGAGGGGGAGAGAAGGAGCAAGGGAAAGAGATCTTCCTCATCAAACACAGAGACGCACTTCACCCTCTCTGCATGAGCAACACACACACACACACACACACACACACACACACACACACACACACACACACACACACATGCACCCAGACACACACACACACACACACACACATGCACCCAGACACACACACACACACACACACACACACACACACACACATACAGACACATACAGACACATACAAACACATGCACACACAAACACACACTCCTCACACAAACACACACACACACACACACACACACACACACACACACATCCACCCAGACACACATCAGAGGCCAGTTAAGGAGACATAATCTGAATTTGTCTTGTTAAAAAATGAATAGGCAAAAAATGTATTGCGTTTAATTGTGCCAGCTTTCTAGCACACAGACAGGACCATACTGGTGTGCATGCCATGGTCACCATAAATGTTTCAGTTTGAGGACACTTACCTCGCTTGCCTTTTGGAGGACTGTCCGTGCTGCACCTGTAGTGCCAGTTTAGGATAGACAAGGAAGTACAACTTCCAAAGGCGTTATAGGAGATTGTGTTCTACAATGACAGAACTTTCCAGAAAGATACCATTTCCAAATCTCTGTGGAAAGCGCTAGATAATGTATGTAGGCGTAGTTGACAAGGCTGCATAGGGCGCAGCGTGATTTGTATGCAAGTTGCGCGCTAGTAGATAAAAGCAGCGATTTTACGCTTTTGAAGGCGTTCTACTCTCTGAAGTGGCTCTAGGTTTTATAAAGCTAAGGACAGATACATGTCATTGACCCAGGTGATTAGGATCGGTTCTTTACCTGTACTACTTGGTGTGTGTGTGTGTGTGTGTGTGTGTGTGTGTGTGTGTGTGTCAATAGCTCTAAAAGACTACCTGAAACTCACAACTATACTGGTATTGTGTCCGCATATGTATGCAACTTGTACCGATACTAATATATAGTGTTATTTGTGTGTATCTGCACATCTGTCAGTGGTGTGAGTCGTGTGTGTGGTACCGTCAAGTTTCTTTCTGCGAAGATAATATAAGGCCTTTTTACACACACATCTGAAGCAGGATTGAGATGTGAGAATAAGAGATGTAGCCTCAGTCAGTCTAACTCTGTCTCTATTACTCTGGTGCAACTCTATGGTTCTACAGTAACTCTGGTGCAGCTCTATGTCTCTATAGTAACTCTGGTGCAGCTCTATGTCTCTATAGTAACTCTGGTGCTGCTCTATGTCTCTATAGTAACTGGTGCAGCTCTATGGTAACTCTGGTGCAGCTCTATGCCTCTATAGTAACTCTGGTGCTGCTCTATGTCTTTATAGTAACTGGTGCAGCTCTATAGTAACTCTGGTGCTGCTCTATGTCTCTATAGTAACTCTGGTGCAGCTCTGTATCTATAGTAACTCTGGTGCAGCTCTATGTCTCTATGGTAACTCTGGTGCAGCTCTACGTCTACAGTAACTCTGGTGCAGCTCTACAGTGACTCTGGTGCAGCTCTATGTCTATGGTAACTCTGGTGCAGCTCTGTGTCTCTATAGTTACTCTGGTGCAGCTCTATAGTAACTCTGGTGCAGCTCTATGGGGAACTCACATTCATCCAATCAGGAGAGTCTGGCTTTAAACTCCAGAAATTAATAAATCACTAAGATCTAAGATTTTTATTAAAAGGTGATCTAAGCGATATTACACGGTTTCTAGGCTAAAATATTTTTTTGTCACCTCACCCCCACAAACTGCCTACAGTATGTCCTGCGTCTTTGTGAACCTCCCAGGCTCCAAAAACGGCAAGAAAATCAACTTGGTCCAGCCTAGACCATAAAAACATAACAAACTGTTCAACTGTCCAATCACAGATCATAAGATCATAAGATGCGTGTTTAGGAGAGTTTCAATTGCACGGGAGGGAGGGGGAGGGAGTAGCGAGCTAGCTCCCTGTTTTGTTTGAATGTCAACAGAAGTGGCGTTATCCAACATCACTCAGAGCACCTGTAATATAATATCAGTACAATTTATTTGTGCTGGTTTAGGTCTTTTAGGACCATGGTATTTATACTAATGATTGAAGAAAATCTTTCCATGTATTATAGTATTTCTATTAGTATTTGTGTTAGAGTTTTTTTATTCCGGTAATTGAATAATATTAGTGCTAGTGATTCTATTGGGTTTTCCCCTGTGTAGACCGTTTGGACCCTTGAGAGGTTGATGATTTCTTCCCGCAAGGGTACTCTGTGGCTCACAAACAACTGCAACTCGCCAACTCACTTTGTTCATGTGTTCGTCCGTTCTCTAGCTTCGCTGCGAGTCGCTGCAGGAAAAGTGACCCGAGTTTTTAAAGGCCGGAAACTCTGAGAGGAAGAGTTCAGATCCCTCCGTAATTACACCTCCGACACACACACACTGCGCGGGCGGCCGTGAGGACGAGTGCGCGATGGAGGGATGGGAGATGAAGGTGTGGGATGAATAATACAGGAACGCTCCGACTAATTGTTGCGCTTTAATTAACAGCAGTCTAACCTTTGGAGAGAGGCGAAGGTAGCGGTGGAAATTATTCATGCACTGTTTGCATATATGAATATGCGGCGCGTAATTGGACCCCTGGAGGAGGGAGCACAATGACATCCCAATGTCTATATTTTCATATTTTTTTCACCCTTTTTTATTTTTGCAGGGGTGGATATTGGATGTAGTGTGAGCGGGAGCTGACCTCCCACTCCCTCTTCAGTGCTCTCTCTACACACACACACACACACACACACACACATACACACTCCTCTCTCTCTCTCTCAAACTCAGGCGCTCTCGCTCACACACACACACACACACACACACACACATACACACTCCTCTCTCTCTCTCTCTCTCTCTCTCTCTCTCTCACACTCAGGCACTCTCGCTCACACACACATTGCCATGGCGATTCCCGTCATGGAGGATGTGAGGAGTCAGATGCTCTTCAGGTGAGCTCACCCTAAGGGTCAGAGGTCACCAGCGGCGAAGCGAGACGAGCGCGGCGAGACACTCCCTCAGGCGTGTTTTGTTGTTGCCGTGGTTATTTGTCAGGCTGCGGCTTTCATTTAGGCTCACTCTGACGAGCGTGTGGAAGCGGGCGATGAGGAGCCGCGCTGTACTGTAGGAACGACGGCAGACTGCTGCGCAGGAAGGAGCCGGTTGTCTGGCTCGGGGGGCAGCCGTCAAGCTGAGGAGCGTCTGCGTCGTCATCCTCGGCTGCGTGCGGAGCGTCTGTGTTGTCATCCTCGGCTGCTAGCGCTCACACGACGGGCCAAGTGTGGTGTTTTATAGGCCTGGCACAGTACAGCAGCTGGAAACTGGAGGGTGAATGAGATGAATCCTGGTGAGCGTCGTTCAGTGGTAATGTTAGAGGCCGGCTCTAGATATAGCTGTGCGGTCTGAAATGGGCTCATGTTCAGTGGTAATGTTAGAGGCCGGCTCTAGATATAGCTGTGCGGTCTGAAATGGGCTGATGTTCAGTGGTATTGTTAGAGGCCGGCTCTAGATATAGAACTAGCTGTGCGGTCTGAAATGGGCTCATGTTTTAGTGTTGGTCGCTATGGCGCTGGCGTAGTGGTGAGTCAGGCCGTGTCCGCACGTAGCCGCAGAGTTTCCCTCCGCCGTATTACAAAATAATTCCATCCTCACGGATACGCAGAAACACGCGCTGACAGCAGTCAAGAACACGTCAATCAAATAGATGGTGATATTGGTATGTCACAATCCCAGTCTCCATCTCCCCTGTCACCACAGAAACACTGACGTCTTTAAACATATCCACTTTGGGTGAAGTTTTTGAAACAATATCCGTTTTCAGTAGCCGCCCGAAAGCTCAAAATACAACACATAAAATTTTAAAAATATCTGGCTACATGTGGACATAGCCTTAGTCTTCTAAGTGATGGCAGATTGCAAGCTCTAGGTAAATGATGTGTTATCTGGTGAGACACGCTATTGTACTGTTATCTTAATAGAGAGAGTACACTTCTATACACAAATGTATGGAACTGATTTGATTTCAGTTTTGGACAGGTAGGACGTCTTCCATTTTGTTTTTCAAATGTTTGAAAAGCCCATTCACATTACAAAGGACCAGTTTACTGTATGTTTGTTATTTGGACAACACTTTTGGATTTACAGTAAGGCGCAGTAGATTGATGTCAATGTCATCATACTGTATGTCATATGAGGAATCAAGCCCATAGAGCCCCACTAAAGTACATTTCAATTTCAATTTAATTTCACTTATAGAGCGCCAACACATAACACATGTCTCATGGCACTTTACAGAGTGTTACACAAACAGAGAGAGCCCATGAGTAACAGGGGTGAGGAAAAACTCCCTAGAATTGGAGATATGAATAGGAAGAAACCTCAGACAGATCCACGGCTCCAAGGCCCAATCCGACTCCAGGTTAAGTTAATACTGTTGGTCAGTGCAGAGGGAAATTTGGTCTCTGCATTTATCCCAATCCGTGAATTAGTGAAACACACACACACACACAGCACACAGTGAGGTGAAGTACACACTAACCCAGAGCAGTGAGTTGCCCACTATGGCGGCACTCGGGTAGCAGTGAGGGGTTAGTTGCCTTGCTCAAGTGTGTGTGTGTGTGTGAGGGGTTAGGTGTCTTGCTCAAGTGTGTGTGTGTGTGTGTGTGTGTGTGTGTGTGTGTGTGTGAGGGGTTAGGTGCCTTGCTCAAGGGCACTTCAGCCGTGGATGTGGGCATGGGAGAGCAGTACTCAACCACTTCCCCCGCCCACATTTTTCCTACTGGTTGGGGACTGAACCGGCAACCCTTCGGTTCCAAGCCGAATATGTATCAGTTCGGGTGAAGCCTTGAGGCCTAATGAGGGCTACTCACATCCCCGTGGAATGCAGGATGGAGGCTGCTCTGTTGAGTCGTGTTCATTTTGAACACTGCAGGTCCAATGTATGCACAGCAGATATCTGAAATATGTCTGTAAGTAACTTTGTTGGTAATGAATGAGGTAGCCAGAGACATACCTGGACATCTCAAAATAATGTAGTAAAATGAGACTGTCCAAACAGGTGGATCCAACACACACACACACAGACACACACACGCACGCACGCACGCACGCACGCACGCACGCACGCACGCACGCACACACACACATTTAAGAAAACAGACATAAGCCCAGCGCTGTATGTGCCTCTGATGGTGGGCTGTTGTGCCGTTCCTGGCCTTAACTGGCAAGAAAGTTGCTCTTTGCATCAATGTCGGAGCAAGAGGCTAAATTAGCATGCCAAGCGCAATTAGCATTTTTCATTTCTTTAGGTGAGGAATTGCATTTGAATATTAATCTGACTACATCTTTCGGCGGTGCGGAGCTAACCAGCAGCTCCATAAATTAGCTTTTATGTGGGAGAGCGGTTCTATCAGCCCCTGAGCATGTGCTAACGCTAGCACAGCGCTACGCAACCGCGTCAGCCTCTGGAGGGACACTCCTCTGGGTACCCTCCGCTAACACGGAAAAAAAGAAAAGATGGATTAAAAAAAACAACATCAGCTCTGTTGAAAGGAAGCGAGCTCGTCTCCCACAATCCCTCACTCTCTCTCTCCTCTCTCTCTCTCTCTCTCTCTCTCTCTCTCTCTCTCACTCTCTCTCTCTCTCTCTCTCTCTCTCTCTCTCACTCTCTCTCTCTCTCTCTCTCTCTCTCTCTCTGGAAGCAGCATTCAGCAAAATTATTCATGCCAAGCTGCTTTTTTTTTGAGGCAGGCAAACCACGCTGTGTGCTGTGCTGGACATGCTGTGCTGGCGTGGTCTTATAGTCCAGCCAGGTGTAGTGGTCTTAGTCCAGCCAGGTGTAGTGGTCTTAGTCCAGCCAGGTGTAGTGGTCTTAGTCCATCCAGGTGTAGTGGACTTAGTCCAGCCAGGTGTAGTGGTCTTAGTCCAGCCAGGTGTAGCCTACAAGTCGGAAGGAGAGGGCAGTGGCTAACTATGAAGAGGTTTTACACTCCTCCGAATTACAGCCTGAAGGCATTTAAAGAATGAGCGCCTTTAACTATCTACTAGGCAGGGGCAAATTGCTCCGTAATATCAGATAACCGACTGGTTTGGGACGGGTTGAGTTGGCTGACCTGGGATTTAGAGCTGGCTGACCTGGGGTTTAGAGTTGGCTGACCTGGGGTTTATGCTCAGACACTGTGGTCAGATCTGAGAATGTCTGAGAATAGTATGATTGATGTTGGAATTACTATAATCTTGATAAGTGTAACAAGCCTCTTTAGATATAATGTCCAAAAATGTATGCCACTTCAAGAAACACTTCACCGCACCTTTCTAAATTGTCACGGAATAAGAAAATATCAATAATTCTGTTTTGAAAATAATAATAATAAAAAAGTCAGATAGAACTTTATAATTCTAATCATTCTAACCAGAATTCAGGTTTGCCCATGTATTCTGCCCAGGCAGGCCCCAGGTTAGGTGAGCTACTGTACTGTACGTATACAGGTGCATCTAAGAAAATTGGAACATCGTGGACAAGTCCAGTGCCCTGCCCTGACTCAGAGCCTAAAGGCTCATGGAAGCAGCGCTAGTGTTTTCACTTAATTAGCTGATTAGAGTTCTTCTAAGGTCGGCATTTCTGAATCATAATTTTTCTATTGTTGTTGTTCTATTATTTTGAGATACTGGCTTTTTGAGCTTTAAAACCTAGTCATCAATATTAGAATAATCAAGATTAAAACAAAAAAGGCCTGGAATATTGTATATGTGTAATGAATCTACTGTAGATTATATGAAGGTTTCCCCTTAA
>NC_085005.1:30469754-30472254 GCF_963854185.1 Sardina pilchardus
GTGTGTGTGTGTGTGTGTGCGTGCACGTTTGTGTGTGTTAGCATTGGCCTCTGTGTATGTATCTGTGCGTGCGTGTGTGTGTATGTACTGTATGTATGTGCATGCGTGTGTGTGCGTGCGTGTGGGCGTGTGTGTGTATGCGTGTGTAAATCTACGGTGCAAGTGTGTGTGTCTTTGTGTGACATTGAGAGCAGTAGAAAGCATTGGGAGAGGACAGCCATTGGGTGCAGTACAGCAGTGAGGGTGCTGGAGTTGGTGTCTGTGTGACAGAGAGAATGTACTGTATGTGTGAGCAAGTCTCACTCTGTAAGTGTGTGTGTGTGTGTGTGTGTGTTTGTTAGCTGCTGACACACACTCTGCCGCTTGCTCGTGGCACCCTCTCATTACGCGCCAGCAGGTAATTGGGCAGACAGGATGCCCCAAGGAACCCTGGGTACTCACCTCGCAGGCAGGAAATGATCAGCCGTCTCCTCTCTCCTGCCCGGCCACCAAACAAACTGCTCTTACCGCCCATTCTGGACCACAGAGTGACCTCCACGCGACCTCTGTACCACCAAACAAACTGCTCTTACCGCCCATTCTGGACCACAAAGTGACCTCCACGCGACCTCTGCTCTTACCGCCCATTCTGGACCACAGAGTGACCTCCACGCGACCTCTGCTCTTACCGCCCGTTCTGGACCACAGAGTGACCTCCACGCGACCTCTGTACTACCCTAACAGAGCATGAATGGGCCTAATCGTGCTTGTGTGCATAACTCTCACACATACTGTATATAGAGATAAACAGAGTGTGTGCATATAGTACTCTCTCTCTGTCTTTCTACTCTCTCTCGCTCTCTCTCTCTCACACACAGACACACACACAGACACACACACACACACACACACACACACACACACAGGCCTATAGCTCTCCACGGCGAAACCAGTTATGTGAGATATATGGGGATGAGAAATGTGAGCTAAGATGGTCAAATTAGACCTTTTGGCACAATATCTGCACTTTTTGTATCGTGAATATATTTTGAAATTCATACCTTAAAGGGAAACTATGCAGGATTGACGATTTCTTCGCCGGTTTCGCTTTTGCTTTTCGTTTTTGCTCGTTTTATGCTTGCATATTTCTGCTTCCCCGACAGCTTTAGCGTGTATATATATATACAGTGAGGAGCACATGTATTTGATACAATGCTAAAACAGGAATATAAAATCATCATTTGACAATTGATCTTAATGCCTTAATTCAAAAAATGAGTAAAAATCAAACCGCCAAGGACACCAATTTTCTTTGTGATTGAAGAATGTATCGTAAATAGATAAATGTTTTCCTTAAATGCTAGGGGAAGGAAGTATTTGACCCCCTATGTAACCCTATGGGAATTTAACACATAGGGGCAGGCAGATTTTTATTTTTAAAGGCCAGCTATTTCATGGATCTAGGATATTATGCATCCCGATAAATTTCCCTTGGCCTTTGGAATTAAAATAGCCCCACATCATCACATTCCCTTGACCATAGCTAGAGATTGGCATGGTGCTTTTTCCAGTAGGCCTATTAGCCTGTTTGATTTGCATTGAGCTCAATGAGCATCAAACAGGCTAATAGGCCTACTGGAAAAAGCACCATGGCAATCTCTAGTTATGGTGAAAGGTGTATAATGATGTGGGGCTATTTTAATTCAAACGGCCAAGGGAACTTTATCAGGATGCACAATATCCTGAATCCATGAAATAGCTGGCCTTAAAAAATAAAAATGTGCCTGCCCCTATGTTAACCCTATGTGTTAAATTCCCATATGGTTACATTGGGGGTCAAATACTTCCTTCCCCCTAGCATTTAGGAAGAACATTTATTTATTTACGAAACATTCTTCGATCACAAAGAAAATTGGGGTACTTAGCGGTTTTATTTTTACTCAGTTTTTGAATTAAGAAATTAAGATCAATTGTCAAATGATGATTTTATATTCCTCTTTTTAGGCAACTTTAGCATGGTATCAAATACATTTTCTCCTCACTGTATATATATATATAGAAATCGGAAGCGTGGTTCTTCTAGTTCCTCACGCATCTCACGAAACTTCCAGATGTAAACTAGGAGCGATCGTTCCCTGGACAAACTGCATGGCTTCAATAGCGGATAGGGACACTGGGGGCGGGAGGAAATATTACTGTTTTCGATAAAACTGGTCAGTGAAGCAAAACAACGATTTCTAAGCTATTTTATGACTATGAAAATGTTGCCTAGGGTCTCTTTAAACCTTTCAAAAATGCTTTTGTAGAGATGGTACATTCTTACCAGTGTCATGCTAGCTTCCACTTTTTTTGTTCGTTTTTTTATGCTGTTGGCAGGTATATGTAGAAGATATAAAGGTGAAATCAGATTATTTTGAATTATTTGAATTTTAATCAGATTTGTCAAAGGTACGTGTTTCTACAAGTGTTACTGTAAGAGCAAGCATGAAGGACTGGCCAGTTTTTTTTTTTTTTTTAAGCG
>NC_085005.1:30477254-30482254 GCF_963854185.1 Sardina pilchardus
TGTGTGTGTGTGTGTGTGTGTGTGTGTGTGTGTGTGTGTGTGTGTGTGTGTGTGTGTGTGTGTGACAGTGCCTGGAACTTATCCCTGAGCCGGGTTGTAGGCGCTGGTGAAAGTCCTGTGACAGCATCACTGGGAGCGGAAGAGCAAACTCACAATCTGCTGAGCACAGGAGAGAACACGGCACTACCAGACCTGCAATTTGCACTTCTAAGCCTCACAAGTCGTCAGGGAAACGTGTGTGTGTGTGTGTGTGTGTGTGTGTGTGTGTGTGTGTGTGTGTGTGTGTGTGTGTGTGTGTGTATGTACGTGTGCAAGACCTTGTGAGCTGAAGCATTGGATGAAATATTGTGTGGGTGTGTGAACACACACACAGACACACAGACAGACAGACACACACACACACACACACACACACGGCGTATTAGTAATCGCTAAATTACTATTACTCTTTGTTGGGCAGAACCTGAGGGCTTTGTGCATCTAAATGACTACCAGCAGGTGATAGGACCCAGGGAGTGCCTGCATGTCTTAACTCACAGCCCCGCAGGAGGCACTGGGAAGATTGCTGTAAGGTTGCTGTAAGGTTGCATTTGGAGTTGTATGTGTGTCTTGCGTGTAATTTACGTATTTATATATGAAATATAAACGTGTGACATGCAGCAGAAACAATTACGACAGTGGCTGGTATATAGGTTACAATTCTGCTTTAATTACAATGTAACAACTGTCATCATACCTTATTACAATGTAACTACATTGCGTTATGTGTTACATGTCATCACATGAGGCTAGAATGTAAATCAGGAAGAGGAACGCTGCCTGTGATTCAGAGGACTGTTCGCCCCCTTAGAACGATAAGGTTCTATCTGACATTATAAGGTTCTATCTGACATTTTTGTCAAAATTGAGTTATTGACTTATTCTTGTTCTGTGACACTTTTAAGAAGGTGAGGTGAGGCATTTCTTGTAGATGCATCTTTGGACATTATATTTATTTTACATACATTATATACATTGTATTTATTTTATGTACATTATGTACATTATATTGATCATATATACAAGAGGTGTGTTCTGCTTATCAGTATAACTCTACAGTATTCTAAGACTTTGAAGCTCAATATCTCAGAACTACTCGTTGAGCGTGGCTAGAACCGTATAAAGGGGACGTGTTGGCTGTTTATATGCATTTACAGTATACATGTCTCTCTAGCACAGCCACACACACAGGGAGAGAGTATTCTGTGTGATTTTTCCCTCTCATTTCACATCAAACAAATTAGTCAACAGTGGGCACACACGTCCAGAACAGGTCCACTGTAGGTGCTGGGCAGAGAGAAGGTCAGTGGAAAAGAGTCCGCACATCTGATGTTGCTCCCGTATTGATTTCCTGATTTGCTGTATCACCTTTCAGTGGCATCGTCTGAGCGAAGGCTTGGGCTCGAAACGTCGTGTGAAAAGTACTGAACATTATTATTACTATTATCCGATACATCACATGAAAGGTGCTAAATTATTATTACTATTATCTGATACATCACATGAAAGGTGCTAAATTATTATTGCATTTATTCGAAACATTATGTGAAAAGTGCTACATTATTTTTTTTTTTACATTTATTTGAATATCACAAGAAAGGTGCTAAATTAGTATTATTACACTTATCCTAAACGTCACTAAACTAAAATGAAAAATAAAAAAAACCCCACTGAAGCGTGCTAAATGATTAGTACATTTATTCGGGAGCTATTGGACTATTCCATTTTTCCACACATTTGAACATTCTCATATAATGCTATGCTTTATTTATCTGGCTCCTATACATATTTATTTGGTTCCTATAGGCCTACCTCTCCTCAGTTCGCCTCTTTCATACACACACACACACACACACACTCTCTCTCTCTCTCTCTCTCTCTCTCTCTTACACACACACAACCTCACACATGCATATGCATATACCCACACTCACATAATGAACAAACTTTCGTGTCATGCGAGGCTGTGATGGCCGCCTCGCTGTTTCATTGCATTAGCACCGCAACATTAGCACCACGGTGTTAGCACCGCAACATTAGCACCACGGTGTTAGCACCACAACATTAGCACCACGGTGTTAGCACCACAACATTAGCACCACAACATTAGCACCACGGTGTTAGCACCACAACATTAGCACCACGGTGTTAGCACCACAGCATTAGCACCACGGTGTTAGCACCGCAGCATTAGAACCATGGTGTTAGCACAGCAGCATTAGCACCACGGTGTTAGCACTGCAGCATTAGCACCACAGTGTTAGCATCACAACATTAGCACCATGGTGTTAGCACCGCAACATTAGCACCACGGTGTTAGCATCACAACATTAGCACCATGGTGTTAGCACCGCAACATTAGCACCACGGTGTTAGCACTGCAGCATTAGCATTACCACTGCAGTGTTAGGACCGCAGCATTAGCACAGTAATGTTAGCACAGCAGCATTAGCTTTAGCACCGCGGTGTTAGCACCGCAGTATTAGCACCGCAGCATTAGCACCGCAATGTTAGCACTGCAGCATTAGCTTTAGCACCGTGGTGTTAGCACCGCAGTATTAGCACTGCAGTATTAGCACCGCATCATTAGCACCGCAGCGTTAGCGCCGCTGCATTAGCACTGCAGCAATAGCACCGCATCATTAGCACCGCAGCATTAGCACCACAGCGTTAGCACCACAGCGTTAGCACAGCAGCGTTAGCACCGCAGCATTAGCACTGCAGCATTAGCACCGCAGCATTAGCACTGCAGCATTAGCACCGCAGCGTTAGCACCGCGGCATTAGCACCACGGCAATAACACCGCATCATTAGCACCGCATCATTAGCACCGCAGCGTTAGCACCGCATCATTAGCACCGCAGCATTAGCACCGCCGCATTAGCACTGCAGCATTAGCACTGCAGCATTAACACTGCAGCATTAGCACCGCAGCGTTAGCATCACGGCATTAGCACCACAGCAATAACACCGCTGCAATAGTACTGCAGCATTAACACTGCAGCATTAACACCGCAGTGTTAGCACCGCAGCATTAGCACCACGGCAATAACACCGCTGCAATAGCACTGCAGCATTAACACTGCAGCATTAGCACCGCATCATTAGCACCTCAGCGTTAGCACCGCAGCGTTAGCGCCGCAGCGTTAGCACCGCAGCGTTAGCGCCGCATCATTAGCACCGCAGCGTTAGCACCGCAGCGTTAGCACCGCAGCATTAGCACTGCAGCGTTAGCATCGCGGCATTAGCACCACGGCAATAACACCGCTGCAATAGCACTGCAGCATTAACACTCCATCATTAGCACCGCAGCGTTAGCACTGCAGCATTAGCACCGCAGCGCGTGCTGTTTGTTGCCTGGAGTACAACAGGAAGTCCTTAACTGTTCAATGACTTTAGCTCCAGGCAAGGTCCACCCCACCCCACCCCACCCGCACACACTCGTCAGTGATCCTCCCTCCCAAATGCAGCCATCAGGGCAGGCAGGAAAAGAAGAGCAGCGCAGCATTTTCTTTGCTTTCTTCCTCTTTTCTTCTCCTTGTTCAGATTCTTTTAAATCAAACAGTTTTAATGTTAGCCCTCTCAGACAGGAAGTGTGTGAAGTGGAATCTTGTTATTATCATGCCAGGCCTAAAGCAAAGAGAAGCTAGCGCTAGGGGCTGAGTTTAGTCTACCTGTAGGCTACGCTGACTCTTATTATGATGTTGCTGGGTAGCATGAAAAGATGAACGCGATCATGCTGAGATACTTTGCTCAGCTACAACAACCCCAGTATATTGTACTCAGCTCTTCACATGCTCTGGTATATCCTATGTGTGTAGAATCAGATACATATAACATAACATAAGCAGTTGGTGGCAGTGTTAGACAAATTCATCTTTTGTGCCTACTGTCCAACTGATATCTGTCAACAACCAATACATCTGAAATGTATTTGTGACTTTGAAAAGTAAAGCTGTTTATTTAATATTGAGCTTTGTACTCCCCCCCCCCCGCCATATATATGTGTAAACCTCAAACTCATAGTTGAGCAGCAAAATAGAGAAAGAGAAAAAACATGATGCCAGAAAGAGAGAGAGAAAGAGAACAAGAGAGAGAGAGAGAGAGAGAGAGAGAGATATTAGTGACACGAGAAACAGAGATACTGTGGTGAGAGTATACCAGAAAGAGAGAGAGAGAGAGAGAGAGAGAGATATTAGTGACACGAGAAACAGAGATACTGTGGTGAGAGTATACCAGAAAGAGAGAGAGAGAGAGAGAGAGAGAGAGATATTAGTGACACGAGAAACAGAGATACTGTGGTAAGAGTATACATACATGTGTGTGTGTGTGTGTGTATGTGTGAGTGTGAGACAGAGAATGTCGGAGTGAGCCAGAGAGACAGACAGACAGAGTTGGATCCAGAGAGAGAAAAGAGAGAGCGAGAGAATGAGAGAGAGAGAGAGAGAGAGCGAGAGAGAGCCGGAGAGAGGGAGAGGAATTAGGCGGGAGCTCGGCGGAGCGCATTGACATTCCGGGCGGCGTGCGCGCTGATGGCAGTGGCTGTGGGCAGTGGCTCTGCTCGGCAGGATAATTGTGAAACCACAGGGACCAGCGCTCTGACCAGCCTGTCAAAACAAGTGTGACAAAATCTCCCAGCAGTCCTGGCAGCAGAGCAGACAGCTCAGCACGGGGTGTGTGTGTGCGTGTGTGTGTGTGTGTGTGTGTGTGTGGTTGGGGGGGGGGGGGGGGGGGTGGCAGTGGGATACGGATGGTGATGGGGGGGGGGGGGGCAGTGGCAGGGAGGAAGAGTGAGGAGGTGGGGTGGGGTGAGACAGGGGGAGATCCAGCACTCTGACTGATACACTGTCTGAAGAGTCATAATTATGATTCCTAACTGACATTTATAATCCTCTGTCTAGGTCCCTCTGCACTTTTCTCTCTCTTTCTCTCTCTCTCTCCTCTCTCTCTCCGTCTCTCTC
>NC_085005.1:30522254-30527254 GCF_963854185.1 Sardina pilchardus
ATAATGAAAATAATGGCCTTCAGAGCGTGATGGTGGCGTTGTAGTTTTATATGTCTACGCGCCACCATGCCCACACAGCTATGAGGGTAAACGTGAATGGGAAGGCGTGTTCTTGTGGATCAGTTGGTTGAATGCCAGTGTGTGTGTGTGTGTGTGTGTGTTTGTGTGTGTGTGTGTGCGTGTGTGCCAAGAATACTGATACTATGGGCTGCATCAGGGACATCCCTGAGTTCACTCACACACACACACACACATACACACACACTCACCGCACTCACTACCTCATTCACTCACTCACTTACTTACACACACACTTGCACACACACACACACACACACACAGAGGAATGAGCATACAGTATATACTGACTTTGATAATGACACCAGTCAAAAAGTGTGAGGCTTTTTTAAATGAAAGAAGCATTAACAAGAAATATTATGTCAGATTTATGGCACTCTTTAATTAAAAGAAATGGCTCATCCCACTTAAAACACTGTTTTTGTTGTGTCTGCATCTAGAAGAACTTTGAGGACACCATAAACACTTACACAAATATATAACTTCCCCAGATGAAAGTCTTTGTTTATCTTAAGAAAGTGTTTGTTTACCGTAAAATGAAAGTGTTGGCTTACAGAGTGAAATGTTGTGATTGAAAATACATTTTGTGATTGTCTGGACTTCACACTTCAACGCTCATATTCTTCTACTGGTAGATTTGAATCTGTTACATGATGAATTAACCTGATAAATTACATAAGACGTCCATTAATATATTGTCCATTAAAATGTGTATGCTACCCATCATATGCTCATTGTTCTGTTGTGCACGGCTTTCACAGATTTCGGCTTTGCTCTCCTCTCTCTCCCTCTCTCTCTCTTTCTCCCCCCTCTCTCTCTCCCTCTTTGTCTCTCTTCTCTGTCAGGTACCAAAATCTAAGCTGCTTGATGAAAATAATAGAACATGTGTTTTCAGAGACAAGCTCTAGGACCTGCACCAGTCTATGCCCATGTGTGTGACTGTTTATGTGTGTGTGTGTGTGTGTGTGTGTGTGTGTGTGTGTGTGTGTGTGTGTGTGTGTGTTCACTTTGTGAATACTAATCCCTTTTTCCTGGCGGGTCAGAGTCCCTCTCCACCCGACATTTGCCCATCTGCCCGCATTTTGGGTAGCTACTCACACACACACACACGCACACACACACACACACACACACACACACACACACACACACACACACAGATACATGCACATGGTAAGACACACAGACACAGTGAGAGAGAGAGACTCCTCAGTTCTCTAAGAAGGCACAGACACACATCTCCAAAGCCCACCACTCTGCACTTACAAAGTCACTCCCTGCCCTACACACACAAATTCACACTCTGTGTGTGTGTGTGTGTGTGTGTGTGCAGAACATATATCCCTGTGTCTTCCAGAGGTCCAGCACGACGAGCAGCATGTGGATTACCTAGACCACGGGACAGCTCTGTTACTATGGAAACCCTGTAGTAGTGCACATGGGCCAGTGGTGAACCGGTGCAGATGAGGAGCATGAGGGTACGGAGGGATGGAGAAAAAAGAGAGATGGATGGAGAGAATAAGAGAGAGGAGTAGAAAAAGACAGGGAAGACAATGAGAGAGTGAAAAGATAAACAACTCATTCGACAAAAAAAGGGCTATAGATGGACATGGAAGCACAGACAGAAGAAGGCTAAGAATGTAGAGATAAAATGGGAGTGTGGATAAGACCAGAGCGCACCTTTTCTTTCTGCATTCTCTCACCTCAAAAGGCTCGCCTTTCATCTCATCTCTGAAATGAACCGAGCGAGTTCATTGGAGTCATTTTGGCGAGCCAGCCAGGATAAGTGTGCAGCAAGACGGAGATCTCTGGCCCGCAGGAGAAGTCCTGTGCCCCCATACACAGCATGACCGCCGGCAGGGCGGCTTTATCAGCTTTACAATCACCACACAAGGCAAGGAGACATAAGGCGGCCATGACACAGCCACTGCTGTTAGACGGAGTCACCAAACTAACACAGGGAACTACTGCACACTAAACCAGTTTGTATGTCCACTGATCTGTGTATGTCTTTACTACATCTACATGACTGCATGAATGACATGTATAAATACGGTACTTGCTACATTAATTTAATTTATATACTCAGTGTGTCTAGCCTCTACATACCGCCGTAACAGTTCACTGAGCTGACGTTTGTGCTTCTTCAGAAGGTGGTTCTGTTCTGTGAGAAAGCTGAAGGAGAACCATGCAGGCCTACCCTCAGCAGAGCTTGTGGGCAGCCTCTCAGCCTGCTTGAATGGAGAGCCGCGTGGAGAATTTCCTGTCTCTCTCGATCGCGTCTCGTCCTGATGAATGGGAGTGCGGAGGCAGAGCTCGTCGGGGAGATGAGAGGAGACAGCGAGTGAAACAGGTGGTGGGCGAGGAGTGGAGGATGCGTGGGGGAGAATCTCACCTCTCTGGATGCTTTGAGGTCAGCAGAGGTGATAATACCTTGACTGGCTAATGATTTTAGTCAGGGCCCATGAGTGTTTGCTGAATACATCTTTGCATCGTGTGTCTGTGTGTGTGTGTAACAGAGAGAGAGAGAGAGAGAGTAGTAGTAAAGTAAAGATTAGGCTATGTGTTTATACGTGGTGTGTGTGCTTGAGAGGGATAGAGAGAGAGAGAGAGAGAGAGAGAGAGAGAGATGGGTATAGTGTTTGACTGACAGGTGGAGAGAGTTTCTCTGCTGTGGGCTTCATAATCAGATGCTTTATGCGCGGCACAAAGGATGCTGGGAGCCGGGCGGGAAGAGAGGGAAGAGAGCAGAGAACGGAGAAGTGGAGAATAGTCAAATCCCTAGAGGAGAACAGGGGTTGTGTTCTCGCCTTTGTTTATTTCCCTGCCTTCTTTTGAAAGGGTTTGGAGTGTGTGTGTGTGTGTGTGTGTGTGTGTGTGTGTGTGTGTGTGTGAGTGTGTCTCTGTGTGAGTATGTGTCAGGGAGTATATTTGTATTAGTGAGTGAGTTTGTGATTGTGTATGTGGGTGAGAACGGGTGATTTTTTAATGCATAAATTGATGTTAACCAGATGGATAATTTCAATCTAAGGCGGATGAGAGCAGATTTGTTTGAATGGAAACCTGGACTAGAATTATTGGACATCAAATAGCTACATGCACATATTTGATTGCAAATATTTAAATCTTTGAATGAATGTCTCTCTCTTACTCTCCTCTCTCTCTCTCTTTATCTCCCTCTCTCTCTCTCTTTCTCTCTCTCTCTCTCTCTCAGGTGTGTAGCTGGTATGTAATTTGGCCTTGCAGCAGGAGCATGGGAAAGCCACACTGTTTCTTCACCTCCAAACGTTTCATCTTAATGGGGGAAAAAAAAAATCTGCTTTCACAAACATCATCAAACCGAATCAAACAGGCATGTCATACTGTCAGCCTGTCGGGTTAAGTGGCATTATTGTTCATACTGTCAGCCTGTCGGGTTAAGTGGCATTATTGTTCATTCAACTCCATGTGAGGAGGACTGAGGAGAGAAGCAGTCCCTCATGGACGATTGTTTTAACATATTGCTGTGTTTTTATTATTATTATTATTATTATTATTATTATTATTCCTCTTGAAGACGTCAAACAATCTGAAAGCACCAGGAGTCTGAGAGCGTTGCATGAGAAGTGACAGGACGTATTGTCTGTCTGGTCGTGCACAGTAGCCTGGCCTCTCTGACCTCTGACCCCCTCTTAAAGCAGCTGCAGGCCAGGCGTACTGTACTGTACTGTACACGCCACCTCTGATGCCTAATAGAGATCGCTAAGACATGTGACCAAAGTCATCAAAACACAAAGAATTATGGGTAGGTTTGGCTCGCCTGATGCCAGCCCATGTAAACTAGTGGGTCTGGGTCTATGATCTGGCATGATAATAATGAAAACTAAGCGTGAAAAAATTGTGTGAAAAACAGTTATAATCTCGCGCTTCCTTAGTGCTGCTATCCAAGCCATTCCTCGCCTTTTTGTCACCTCTGAAACATGACGTATACTATTATTTTTCCATGCTGGAAAACTATAAAAGATAAGCTTCATGTTACTCTATTGAATTTATAACACAGCAGGTAAACGGCATTTCGACAACTGCACTTCGTTGTTCCCGCAAGTCAGTAAAACAACTTAATTTTGGGCCACCTATTCCCAAAATGCGTTGCGTTTTACGTCACGTTCTCAATCTCTATAGAGCCGTCAGGTGATGCGGCGGGTCTTTTACACCACTCTGCTTTATTTGTTGTTTTGGAAGAGCAGCTATCTGGAGCGCACAAAGGAACACTTTATAATAGGTTACGGGCCGTGGGATCTGTAAGATAGCAATAGAGAGGGTTAAAGCTGATAGAAGGATCTTTGATAGAAGTGTAATGCACTCTTTCGTCTTTCCTAAAAATAGGCAGTGATGTCCTGGTCTGTGCAACCGGGGTACAGCTGATTGGATAGATAGATAGATAGAGAGAGAGAGAGAGAGAGAGAGAGAGAGAGAGAGAAAGAGAGAGATAGATAGATAGATAGATAGATAGATAGATAGATAGACAGATAGATAGATAGATACTTTATTGATCCCTGAGGGGAAATTCAAGAGCACGGATCTACTCACCAAGTCATAATATCATGTGATAGTGAGAAGATTCTCTCGTTTGGTACAATATGATACTGTCCTCATATTAGATAGATAGATAGATAGATACTTTATTGATCCCCGAGGGGAAATTCAAGAGCATGGATCTACTCACCATGTAATAATATCATGTGATAGTGAGAAGATTCTCTCGTCTGGTACAATATTATACTGTCCTCATATTGGCTATGTCGGCCTTATATACAGTATACTGTATGTGCGTGCATGCAAAGGCATTAATGTACTGGAAGATATACTGAAAGTCTCTCTCTCTCTCCCTCTCCCTCTCTCTCTTCACAGTTCAATTTCATTGCACATGTTGGAACTAGAGT
>NC_085005.1:30532254-30549754 GCF_963854185.1 Sardina pilchardus
TAACATTGGTGTACTTAGTCGTGAATATAGCCTCACAATTCATATTTTCAATTAGTTAATATAACAGTTAATAATCTTATTTATCATAAGTGGCAAGCTAATGCATTTGTGAGATGTAGGCTATGTCAAATCGCCAGGCCCAGAGGTTCTCTCCATGAGACATGCTGATATTGTCTCCTCCAGCATCCCAATGCAAAGCGAGGCTACTTCTGACGGAGCTTATGGAGCCAAACCTTCTGCTCACATGAAAGCAACGCATGGACCAGGACCTCAGTGAATACAGTTGGCATTAAAACTATGATTTATGTTTATTCTTGAACCTTGACCAAGTGTATGTGAGTTCCGTGCGACTGGATTCTGTTTCGTGAGTTCACCGGAGCGGACACCCAATCGAACGCTCCGTTAATAACGGCTGAGTGCTGGGCCTTAGATGTTTGACTCTGGGCTAATGAACAAATGGAAGGGAAGAAGTTAAAGACTATCGATCCGGCGAACTCCATCACCCAAACAGATGCTGTCTTTTAATTTTTCATCTTTGATTTTTATATCAGAAGATTTGGGTGAGCACGTTTCCCCGTGGCAAACTATGTATGCCTGTAGAAAATTGATTTAAAGTCCGTTGTTTCAAATAAAGGCAGCCTGTACTGAAGAGGTGACGATGATCATGGTCAACAAATGAACAGACAGAATTAAGTTAAATGCGTTGTAGGCTGACTGGTCCTCTATTGTCAAGGCCTATTTGTCATTGTCGTTTTTATCATTAGCCTTAATGTCAATTATAACACCGATTCATTAAATTCCATTTTGTCATCTAAAACTGAACCTGTTCATGCATGTCTATAAAGACGTGCTTGTGTTGCTTGAGACAAAATATGCATGTTTTTTTTCCATTGCGTTTTAAACAATGCATCTTGGGTTTGTTTATCTTGAGTTGCCTATGGATGCTCATGAAGCGTCTGTTCTTGCTGATTTTTTTTTTTTCATAATTAATAACCTCAGTGATGACAACGGGTAGGCCTAATTGAAAACTATCTGATTCGTTCGTTTGCATCCGCTCCAGTGTGTATCAACAAGCGCACTTTCCGTTAGTCTGTCTGCTAAGCAAGCAGCAGATTGCTTTTTTTAATTAACGCGACGTTTAAGCACTTTTGTTTTTGTTGGGCAGCTGGCACGTGTCTGGTTTTGTATTCACGTCTTAATTTAACTACAGCTCACTAAAGGAAAGAGAGAAAGAACGAATTAAAGAAGGAAAGATGCAGAAAGGAAACAAATGAAGAAACAGACAGCTGATGATGTCCTACTTGAGTTCAGTACAATAGCTCACGCGCCCTTAAAGGCGGGCGTTTTGGACCTGACACGGGGTCGCGCTAATTATTGCATGGCTGCGCGGGATTAGCCTGCGATAGGCTACAGAAACTCAAGAGTTGTCATTTTAACGGACAGCGTCTTCTCCTTAGGTCAATCTATGTGTCCCATCGTGGGCGAGACAGGGGTGAGGTAGAATACAGTTTCTCCACCTCATGGGCGACGGGCGTTTACACAGAGAATGTCACAGATTTCATTTCGACCGTTTATTGATTGGACAGACACAACTAAATTAATAATGCCCGATTTTACCAACTCTGTGCACAGCTTGGGCATAACCCCAAAATTAATTCAACTCAAAAAGAGCATATGTAGCCAAGAGTAGCCTACTGATAGGCTACATGTAGCGAGCCTTGACCAAACCTATATAGGCTAAGCCTATCGCTTTTTACCATTAATAAAGTCATCTGCTAAAAGAAAGGGAAAAATGCGATTGTGAAGCCAGAAGAGACTGATTAATGTGACAAAAGAGGAGACTAATTAACTGATTTGGTGGTGACGTGTCATGTAAGCTAATTTAGACTAAAATTGAAGATTTTGTTTTTAAATAGTAGCCTACAAAATTAAGATATGGATGTGATATAACTTTATTTAGCCTACATTTAAAGTTTAGCTTAATACCGACCTTTGGGTCCACACGGTGTTAATCAGTGAAAAATAATTGTGAATTGAATTGTGATTTTAACGGCCACCTGTTCACTGTTGTACACCTCCAGCGCAGGGAAATTAATTTAGTGCAAATCTTTAAATACACTACGCGGGCACTGTGACTGACGCCTTGCCCCTCCCCCGTTTCAATCCAATATTAGCATATAAAACTCTGCCTCCGTGTGTGTGTGTGTGTGTGTGTGTGTGTGTGTGTGTGTGGCAGAGAAAAGGCCGTGCTGTCCTAAATGTAGGTCACGGTTAAACAGACTGACTGTATTTCTTAATTGCATGGTGTTTTTTTTTTTTTAAACAAACATTTTACAGCTTGTTCAATGCTCAAGACGCACAACCACCAACTGTCATGATGTCCTGAACCCATGGAGCGCATCCGTCATCACGGGTTTGGCGTATACTAGAAGGTGTCAGAAAAGTTGAACAAGTCGCCACTTGACAGACAACAGAATGAGTCGATGTTTTTTCTTTTTTTTTACAGTTTACGATAGGATTGAATTTCGAGTCAAGAAGCAACTTTTTAGTCTTCATAAGAAAACAGTTCTTGAACAACAAAATGTTCACAACCCTTTGGCACATTTTGTGTGAGGCAAGAGGCAGTAATGTAGCCTAATTAAATATAAGCCCAAACATTAGTTAGAAAGTTATATATCCTCGCAGTGTCGGATGTGTTTGTCTGACGTCAGAAGTCAGTGACCACCACTCCTCCTACAGTGAAAATTGTTCAGCTTCCACGAGCTCGACTAGACTACAGACAACTTCCGGGTTCCAAGTGGGCTTCTAACCTAGGTCACTGAGGCTTGGGTTTTGATAAGACGCTACTTTTTTCCCTGTTTTCATGCAAATGTAAGTCTGAGGTAAACATGAGCGAAACCATCCACAGATGAAAACAAAATTAAGGGTGACAGCTAGTGACGGATCCAAATGGTCCAGGGCGTCTATTAATCGACACTCAACAGCTGTGTGTTGTGCCAGACTGTGGCGTCAAACGCAGGCGACTTAAGAGAGTGTAGCGACATGGTCCTTACTCTGGTTTGCTTTGCTTAAAAACAATTTCATTGGAAGTGTGTGTTTCTGCATTGGTTGGTGAGCGAGTTGGATTTTGTGTGGCGCATCCTCGTGGACGGGGCGAACAGATGGAGCCAGCCCTAACCGGTGCAGCGTGCATATGGCATCGCGAGGTGTTCGCTAAGCCCTATTAGGACCGTCTACCGTGCAACTGGTGCCCCCGCTACATCCCGCGAGCTCACAGACTACAGGCAAAAGCTTAATCCCTCACGTGAGACAAAACAACTCATCTCTCTCGCCCTCTCTGTCTCCTCTAATTTCTGTTCCTCTCTCTCGAACATACTCATCTCATTTCTGTGGCCTATCTTTGTCTCACTGCCTGTTCATCTGTCTCATAGAGAAGACAACACACACACACACACACACACACACACACACACACACACACACACACAGAGAGAACACAGACGCACTCGCAGAACCATAATTAGGAATGGCCATCTAGAGTGGCATTGGGTACATATATAAGTCCAACCACACATCAGCCATAAGCCATATAGCCTTTACATGGCCTTGGGCGCGGTGATCCCACATTATACGCATCATAACCGCTGCCACTTAGTTTTTACTTTTTTTTGTGAGTATCCTATTTAATAAACAAATGTAGTCGCTGAAGGGAATTCCATTCCCATAATGTGCTGTTTTCATTGCCATTGTATATGACGCGCACGCGTGTGTGTGTATATTTGAGTGGGTGTGTACTTCTGTGAGCGCTTGCTAAGACCCTCCCTACATGGAGGCAACCGGACGCTCACGGCGGCAGCGTTCGCCCCTTCCTCTTACGTGAGAGCGAGCCTGCGGTAATGGCAATAATTTGGGTTAAATAAGGAGAGCACTGGCTTTTAAAAACACTTAGAAACTGCTGTAGTCTCGCTCAATGAGTTCATGCGTTGAGAATGCACGAGAGGGCGGAGGCACCGGCCAAGGAGGATAAAACGGGTGCTCGAGAGGGACATGAAAGCCAGATGCTCACAGGCTAGATGCGCTCTGAAACCCCAACATATACGCACCAAAATAACCATTCAAACAAGCAAAGACTTAGACGCTAGTGGAATGAAAACCTTTGGAAATACCACACAAAGCTAACGTCCTTGTTATTGGAACGAAACTGTTATGCATTTATTATCCCTCGAAACAAATGTTATTTAGGTGTATCTGGAAAAAATATCTATGCAAAAAAAGTGTAATATACTGTAATCGCCAAAATGTATAATTCCAATGCCGCCATTGCTTGTTTGTTGTACATCTTATGCTGTTTTAAGGTGCAGCCGATCACTAATCGATAATAAACCGACATTTCCTGTTATGTACAACAAGCACATTACAATCCGCTCAGCATCCGAACAGGCCCGAACGGGAGAGTTACCGAATACATAAGACATGGGACAGAAGTCAGGCTATTTTGTGAAATACAGAAAAAAGGCAGAAGAAAATATTACAAAAAAGTCTAAATGGTGTTCCCCCACACCTGTAAATACCACACCTGATTGAGCCTCCAGAATAATATCACTTTTACTATATCACTGTAAATTCCATAAAGAATTCAAAAGATCATCGCAATAAATAGAGTAAGACACTGTTTATTCGTTCACCTTTACCTGCAACAAAGAAATCAAGCCTATGACCCTGAAGTGCGGATTCATGCACACAAAAAAGGAAAAAAAGAAACTCTGATTTAATTTAATTCATGTTCATGAATTAATTCGATTATGGCATTGCGTTCTACAATTGTCCAGAATGTACACGAAAATGTATACCAGCTTCGTAGAAGTATTATTTTCAGTTGTAAACATTTGGTTGAAATTGAATGCATGGCACCAACCTCATCTTTGCAAAAGGCACACCGTTTCGGAGAGAAATGAATGCGATCGAAAAAGTAATTACCAAAACATGAATCATATTACAACAGCCAAACGTGTATTTATTAAATTAATCCATAGGACAAATACAGAAGATAATTTTTTAAAAGAAAACTTACATGTCTGCTGAAAATAAAAATCCCCAAATGCACCATAAATCGTAACGCTGCTGGCATAGACGCGTAAAAAGCAATGGTGGGTGATAGAAAAACACAAACGCCCATAAAGAAATGTCCACAAAAAATCATCAAAAATGTTGAAAGCGTGCTTGGTTCCTTATTAGGCGAAGATACAATATTTATTCCTCGTCTCCTGGGGATGAGGCTCCTCCGTCTATTGTCCTCCCATTCCTCAATGCTGATGCTTAATTTTCAAAACTTCTATATTACCAAGGGACCTACGACATCAGCCGGAGAAATACCCTGCAAGTACAAAATCCGAGCCAGGGAGCGCCTTTTGTGCAGAGGGAAACACGTTACAGCCAGCTTTTACTCACTCCGCGAGGCCGCCATTCATTTTCACGTGCTATATTTGGGATTTTTAACGCATTTTATTCGGTAGCGCGAGGAAAGCGGGGTTTCCTGGATCGCGAGAATGTCAGCCACCTTCCCGGGACTGGTTCACGATGCGGAGGTATTTTAATTCATTTTTATTCGCACCTCACAAATCCGTTTCATTTAATTAAATTCCTCACCCAATAAAGTAGAGAAAGAGTGAAATGGGTTATGACATCTGTCGCGGCTATAGGACTTTACTGCACTGATATAGTAGGACAAGGGTAGAAATTGTGCAAGCGTTTTGCGGAGTGCTGCAGACTTGGTATAACTAGGCTCTCCGGTCCTTTAAAAAAATAATAGCACCTTGTTGTATTTGAAGGAAAATTGGAGACTCGGGTGTGTGTGTGAGGCTTTGGCTCACCGTGATTAGAACTGTTTTGTTGTGGAAGACTCCGGTGGCACCTAGTGCTTACATGCACTTATGTGAGCGCATCGTATTGGGACAAAAATCCGTTTGCAGCCGAGACAATAATGATAATAATATTCTCTTTAGGAGCGCGCGTGGCGAATGATAGACACGTAGGGAGGGAAAAAAACTTGCAGCCGCTAACACGAGCTGCCTCACGCGTTCCCCTCCCAGGCTCCGGGAGATGACATCGCCGTCAGGTACTTTTCTGAGGCCACTTTGAGCTCGAGTGTGTTTGTGTGTTTGGGAGGCAGTTTCCGTCTAGCTTGCTTTAGCGCGTGCGAGACGCCTCGCTCACAGAGCGCCCCGTGCTGCTGTAAAGAAGCTGCGAGCGTGTGCAAATGACATCCCTCATATTTTTCTGTCTTTTTTCCCTCCCCGGTACAGATACGTCACGACGGATCAAACAGCTACCGTTTGATGCAGCTCGGATGCTTGGAATCTGTGGCCAACTCCTCTGTCGCATACTCTTCCTCGTCTCCTCTCACGTACCCGGCAACCGGAACCGATTTTGCCTCTCCGTACTTTCCTGCGAACCACCAATACACGCCCTTACACCACCAGTCTTTTCATTACGAGTTCCAGCACAGTCACCCGGCCGTGAACCCGGACGCCTACTCACTCAACACACTACACCACTCCCAGCAATACTACCAGCAGCTGCACCACGGCGAGCCGGCAGACTTCATCAACTTACACAGCGCCCGGGCTCTCAAGTCGTCGTGCCTGGACGAGCAGCGGCGGGAGCTGGGCTGTCTGGACGCTTACCGGCGACATGACCTCTCGCTGATGAGCCACGGCTCTCAGTATGGGATGCACCCGGAGCAGAGACTACTGCCCGGGGCTGGACTGGGGCTTCCGCCTCCGGGGTCGGAGGACCTACAGGTACCCATCAGTGTGATCCCACTGTTAAAGCATCGAATACAACTCTCTGTTTTACACACACACCACACACACACAGACTGGAAAAACACTTACTGATTTTCTCAGAGTTATAGCAACCGCCAAACATGGTTAAACTCCACTTCATATTGAAGAGCTCTGTCTTCAGTGGCGCTCGCCGCAGAGATTAAGGGGAGATTACAAGACGACTGTCAGTGTTCTGCCTTGTTGCGCTGAAACGGCAAAGTAAAAAAAAAAACTAAAAAAAAAACTAAATTCGATGCAATAAAATCTGGATCCAGAAACTTGACGCAAAAACGGGATACAAATGTTCAAAACGATAACAAAAAATAATAGCCTACCCTACACATTTTTGCCATATTTTTTCCTGTTAAAATATGCACTTAATCACTTTTGTTAAATCGGGCTCAATTTCCAACCAATACGTTAACCAGCTCCATATTTTAAATGTTTCTTTTCATCGGGTATTTCCATACACTAGACCTATAGCGCGTCCATATTGTTCTAAAGGCGGAGGAATAAGCACGCCGGCTGGAGAGCCGCTGTTGCTCTTTTCTCCGGTAAAAAACGGATTAAGGGATTGGGAGCGCGCGGACAAAAGGAAAATCCTACACAGTAGAGCACCGTAGTTTATCCAATTTAGGACTTAATGTCAATCAACTGCCTCTTTATGCAGTGACATCTGAACTCTGAGGGCAGTTCAAGTTTAACTTGCAAGTTAAAAAAACAAGTTAACACAAAAATGTGTGCCAGAAGACCTCTTAGTTATATTGCCTAATAATTAAGTAAATACATAGTTTTCGCGCTTGTAGGTCATCATAACAATATAGAAATACATACCTTCCAGGAGAATTAATAGAGATGGTTATAACCGCCAAATGAAATGTTTTCGATAGACAAAAATGAAATAGGCCTACTTCGATATAAGGGGCCTATTCTCCTAGCTTTTAAAAAAAGCTACAGTAAATCGCAGAATTACACTATGCTGTGCAAATTATCAGAATGCCACACATATTATTTTTGAGACAGTTATACATTTAAATATGAAGTTATTATATATTCCTGTTATTGTTATGATCATTATTATTGTTGATGTAGTCGTTGTTATTATTAATAATAATGCAAATGATAATAGTTGCTTAATTATTATTATAGAAGATGATATAATAATAATAGGAGGTCTAACTATAATTTAAAAAATAATATAAATGTAATAGGCCTGTTGTTGTATTGTTTCAGTTTCTTAGAGTATGTTGAAGTAGTATTTCAAAACATTTTGCAAACACACACACACACACACACACACACACACACACACACCGACACAAGACAAAAAACACAGGTCGCGTGAAAAGGTTTTCGACCTTTCTCCGGGACTGAATTAAACGTGCACCCAGTAAAGGCTCGGAACAGATGCGGCCAGTCTCGTGCGCACAAGCGCATCTTTGAGCTGCTAAAAAGATTTGGCACGCGGGACAAAAGGGGCTGCCATACCTTTAACTCACAAGCGCGTAATTTATGCCTGAACTGGCGGGTTTGTATATTGATTTTATAATCACTTTAGCTGCGGAAAAGAGAAAAATGGAGCAGGAGTTTGTTAAAAAGGCTTACAAGACCTCTTCAGTATGGTGCTGCGTGTGTGTCTGTGTGTGTGTGTGTGTGTGGCTGGCTGAAACTCGGCCTAGACTGGTCATGGCTCGCGAGACGGATTAACTCTTTTGATAAAGTCTCGTGTTCTTCATGCTGATGACATCACTGATAAATGCGCGAGTCTGGCAAGCATAAAGTAGCTTATTGGTTAGTCTTATGTAACAGGTTAGGTTTTTACACACACACACACACACACACACACACACACACACACACACACACACACTACAGATCACGTCTCACTATTCGTCACTCACTGTTGTTGTTTATTTGAATAAATATGTCATAAGCTGTTTGTGTCAATATCTGATATAGTGTGTGTGTGTGTGTGTGTGTGTGTGTGTGTGTGTTCAGGGCTCTGTGGACGCACAATGTGGACTTGTTCTTAATGGCCAGGGAGGTGTAATCCGTAGAGGTAAGATTTTTTGTCACATATACACACACTTTGATTTTTTTCTTAATATACCTTTTGTACCTTCACTAATTAAATATAATCCAAGTCTGTAGGTACAGCTGCGTGTAGGGCATTGTATTAATGCATTTGTATTTCAGTGCATTTCTATATTAACTTGCCCTTGTGAACTAATATTTCAAATAGAAACAAATAGACCTAGAAATAACTGTTTTCATCGTGAATTTATTTGTTGTTCATTTGAATGTTTGTATTAAAATAATTTTGCACAATCTGCATGCGGTTTAAAACACCACCCCTAATTTCCATATTGAATATCACGGATTTGTTTTTTTTTTTCGTTCAATGTTGACATTATTAAATTATTATTTTATTAGGATATATGTATTTTAATCTAATTAGGAAAGCAAAGCAAATCAATACCAACAAGTAAAATACAGGCTAGTAGCAGATCATGATATAGGCTACTTGTATACCCATACATTAAATCGTGTTGTTATTATATTGTATAATTATATTGTATTATATTATACTATATTATGTTATATTATATTATTCAACTCGTATTGTGTCTAAATGTTGTGTATTCATAGGCGTTTCCTTTAATGACTTGTTGACTAAAAAAAATAAGGACGACAGCAAGGCGTATTGTTGCAGTTAATGAAACTGAAAGAAATATTCATTCTATTTAGTTTGTTTATTTCCGTTTGTCTATGTAAGTGAAAGGTGGGAGACCGGGCATTCTATTCTGAAAACGGTGTATTTTTTCGTTGGTTATATATTGTGTGTGTGTTGGGTGGGGTGGACACGTAAAGCCTAGTGTGTCTTTACGGGGTCCAATACTGCTCGTGTTTCATCAACACCATAGTGATTTCATGAAGTCAGTTTTTGGTGTTTGTTTAGTCATGGCGCCTGTACAGGTCACAGGCTCGTGTAGTTTTGCCTCGGTCTCTTTGTCTATGCTTCAAAGTGGCCGCTCGCACAAGGCTTCTACACACATGTGGAGTTTACCATAAAGCGCGTGGCGTCTCGGGTTCTTAATTTTTAATAAACTCTGTCTAGGTGTTGGGCTCGCGGCTCACGGGCGCATAGGCTCACGCGGATCCCAGCGCGATCACTTCCAGTTAATGGTGTGCAGGATTTAGCCGCGAGCTCCGCCGCTCCAACCATCACAACCAATAATCTTTGCTTTACCTCGTGCTCCTGTATCGATAGCTTCTCTCGCCTCCGGCGGCTGCTTTGATATGTTAATGCCCGCGCGGGTCCAAATTCAGTGGAGATCATATTAATGTTGTTCACACTGACTGCAGCTTTGGCTTCATTGAATATTCAGATAACCTTTTTCACAAGAAATCACTCAAGAAACGAGGATCCTACTTAGAAAAGTCGTCTGTGTTTTAATCATTAGTATCCCTCTTAGCTTTCAGGAATTTGATCAAGCTTACCCCCGCCTAGCCGGGCTTTTCACACCGTCGCGCGGGTGCGCGCGCGCAGTGTTTTTTTGTGTGTGCTGACTGAAAAAGAGACGGGAGGCGCGCGCTGTAAACACAGTAATTGTTGAAATAGAAACAGGATGACATTTGGCCTATGTCTTTTTTTTCTTTAATTTTCGTGGCAAACTCGTAAAAAGCATTTGATTCGCTTTGTGATCGCTCGCGCGCTGCCTCAGGCTACTCTCCGCGCTTAAATACAGCTATCGCCTCTGGGCCCGACGCTCGCGACCAGACTACCGGCAATAGCTCTTTTTCAATTGCCCTTGGCAACATAAAATACAAACTACTTTGAATCAAAACATTTTGGGGGGAATTAATATGTTGTTGAACTTGCATGCTCTTGGAGATCTTGGGTTTGTCAGACCGCTTTAAGGTGACTGACGTTACACAGACTAGGTAAAGACCCACAAGTAGGGAACATTAGGTGCATGCAGACATACACAAACACACTGAGACACACACACACACACACACACACATACACATACACACACACACTCACAAACAGCGTATTGCTTCAATGCATTCTGGAGAACCAAACAAAGCACAATATGGAAAAAGAAAAAAAGACAGCCTCATCTTTCACAAACATTTCCGTTTTGTTCAACTGGTGTGCAGTAGCAATTGGATATCATTAGAAAGGCACACAAGGTGCTCGGCTGTATTTATGCCAAAGAATAGATTTCTCTCGCAATAACTTGTTTATCGGTTCTGTGTAAAGACCACAAGTGGCAAGAGGTGTATGGGTCCACTTATAGCCATAAGAGTGAGACGGCTTCTTGCTGCATGTTTCAGATGTGTTTCAGAGTCATTGAAGCAATACTCTGTTTGTGAGTGTGTGTGTGTGTGTGTGTGTGTGTGTGTTTCAGAGTCATCTACTTTCAGACACCATGTGAGGAGACACCAGGATGAATCACGAGGGTCATCGTGTGTGTGTTCCCAGATTTTGCCTTTGTGTTAACAGTGTGTGTGTTGTGTGTGTGTGTGTGTGTGTGTGTGTGTTGTGGCTACAGGTGGCACGTGTGTGGTCAACCCCACAGACCTGTTCTGCTCCGTGCCCGGCAGACTGTCCCTGCTCAGCTCCACCTCCAAGTACAAGGTGACGATAGCGGAGGTGAAGAGGCGCCTCTCGCCGCCCGAGTGCCTCAACGCCTCCCTGCTGGGGGGCATCCTGAGAAGGTACCGGAACCCAGCCGCCTCCACACTACACAGTCCTCATCAGTGGGCTTCACAGTAACCCAGCCACCTCCACAGTCCTCATCAGTATAGTCTCCTCCACAGTCCTCATCAGTGTGCTTCACAGTAACCTAGTCTCATCCATAGGACAGATAGAGTGGGCTTCACAGTAACCTAGTCTCCTACACAGGACACATAGAGTGGGCTTCACAGTAACCTTGTCTCCTCCACAGGACAGATAGAGTGGCCTTCACAGTTACCTAGTCTCATCCACCTTCATAGTCCTTCTTAGTCCTCCACAGGACACATAGAGTGGGATTCACAGTAACCTACAGTAGTCTCATTCACAGGACACATAGAGTGGGCTTCACAGTAACCTAGTCTCATCCACAGGACACATAGAGTGGGCTTCACAGTAACCTAGTCTCCTCCACAGGACACATAGAGTGGGCTTCACAGTAACCTAGTCTCCTCCACAGGACAGATAGAGTGTGTTTCACAGTAACCTAGTCTCCTCCACAGGACACATAGAGTGTGTTTCACAGTAACCTAGTCTCCTCCACAGGACAGATAGAGTGGGCTTCACAGGACACATATAGAGTGGGCTTCACAGTAACCTAGTTTCCTCCACAGGGCACATAGAGTGTGCTTCACAGTAACCTAGTCTCCTCCACAGGACACACAGAGTGGGCTTCACAGTAACCTAGTCTCATCCACCCTCATAGTCCTCCACAGGACACATAGAGTGGGCTTCACAGTAACCTAGTCTCCTCCACAGGACAGATAGAGTGTGCTTCACAGTAACCTAGTCTCATCCACCCATCCATCCACATGGTTTAGTCCTCCATGCATTCCTGCCTGTTCATTCTCAAAGATATCAACCATGTTATTCACATATAGGCATTCATATTCCTGTTCAGTCTTCCCATACACATAGAAATAATGACCGTGAATTTCTCAATTCCTTATTAGTTAGTCATACACGCATCAGAGCTTTACATTGGATACACACATTCATTAAAGTATACTGGTATGCTCACGGTCTTCTGAAGACTCCTGATTAGTTCATTCAGACACAGTTTTTAGCGGTTAATTCTGTCCTTCATTCTTTTTCTAGAGCGTCAATTTTAGTCATTTCGATTTTTAGCCACGAGAGAGTTAAGAAAGTGTGGCACACCTTACACTGTCTCTACAAATCTGGCTCAAAGTTTGAGATCCCACTCCCAATGTACAAGACCCTGATCTCATACCACACTGTGCTGTACCAACATAGCCACTGTCCAATGACCTGTGTGCTGTACCAGAGTAGCCTCTGTTCAAAGCAGCCCTCCAAGACCCTCACAGGGCATTAGTTACAGGTGGGATGGAAGTGTACTGCTTGAACCATAGGGTTTGCTTGGTGGCGTAGTCCTGCATTGACTGTAATGCACACAGCATGTAACTGAAATATGGATGCATGTGTACGTTCCTGACGTTACCCAGTATATAAGCGTCCATTTTGTCTGACGAGAACAGGGAAATTACACCTGTCTGGCGCCGTGTGTGGTTCTCCACAGCCAGCAGGCTCGCTGTGTGGATGTCCTTGGGGTGCAGTCTTGGTGTCATGGCGGGGTGTAGGCAGTGTTGATGCCGGAGCCCATACTGACATCTGAGCATCTGAGCGGCGTGGCAGTGATGACAGCCTATGCTACGATTTCAAATTTTTTAGAGAGATTACATTTGTGCAACACGACAGGGCAGTGGGGGAAAAAAAAAAAAGACAATCATTGTGATTCGGTGGGAGAGATGGTTGTCTCATTCAGGGCTTGACACACAGAGAGAGAGAGGGAGGGAGAGAGGGATGGAGAGAGGGGGAGATGGAGAGAGAGAGCGCTAGTCAGAGAGGGAGGGTGTGGAGGTGAAAGATGGCTAGATGCTTAACCCTGAGATGAAGGAGGGAGGGTGTGGATGAGGAGAATGAGGGGATGAGAAGAGGCATGAGGAGAGGAGAGGAAGAGGGGGATGAGGAGAGGAGAGGAAGAGGGGGAACTGGAGGAACTGGGGCTCCATTATTGATGAGGGCTGGAGACTAGAGAGCTGAAATGAGGCCAGCGAAGAGAGAGAGAGAGAGAGAGAGAGAGAGAGAGAGAGAGAGAGAGAGAAGGAGAGAGAGAGAGGAGAGAAGGGGAGAGAGAGGAGACAGAGAGAGAGAGAGGAAAGGAGAGAAGGAGAGACAGAGGGGGTGTGGGGGAAGGAAGAAAAAAAATGGATGATCTGTCTTGTGTTGTGGAAGCTGCTGCTCCCTGTAGTCTGCATCAATCAGGGTGAGATTATCTCGGCTGCTCTCCAAAACTGCAGCCCTGGCACTAATCAATCCCAACATCCCAAAATGTCACCCTTCGCCACGGCAACACTCTCTCATTTCTGCATGTAGACATGGCCATAAGCACATGTGGCATCGCCGAGGGTTTCTTTAGAGGTCAGTGTGTAGCGCTGGGTTGTGTTCGAAAGCGTGAGAGGTGATCTCCGAGCATTGTCTTTTTCCATCGCCATTCTGTCAAATCAAAATGGAGAATGTTTCATGCCTATCCTCACACGGCTTAAATGTGTTGTCAAGATGCCAAATTAATGTTTGCACTAGTCCTTTACGTTTCAATGAAATAGATCAACAGAATTCATATATGCAGTGCAGTGAGGCGTTTTTAAATAAGATGTGTTTTTGTAAATACTGTAAGTGTGCTGAACTGAAATGAGGAGAAGATTTGTAAAGAACCTGCAGATGTAGTGAGGACACATTTAAGAATGAGAAAAGCACTCAGAGAGCGAAGACCTCCGCCAAGATAAAACATAACCGCCGGTGATCTGGATCACTCCCAAAATTGAATTGTTTCTTCCTTGGGTCATTTCAGACCTTCCCTGAAAATCGAAATCCATCCATAACTTCTTGAGTTATCTTGTGAACAAACAGAAACAGACAAACAAACCAACAGACAAACAAACCCCGATGAAAACATAACCTCCTTGGCGGAGGTAATAAGAAGGTTTGTGGACAGAAGACATGTAGGGAGGACATATTTAAGAATGAGAGGGTTTGTGGTCAGAGGGTTTGTGGACAGAAGACATGAATGACTGACGCGGGTGTTCTCTCCTCCAGAGCGAAGTCGAAGAACGGCGGCCGGTGCCTGCGCGAGAAGCTCGACCGCCTCGGCCTGAACCTCCCCGCCGGACGCAGGAAAGCGGCCAACGTCACGCTGCTCACCTCGCTGGTGGAAGGTAAGCCGCCGCCCGCCGCCTCGGAGGGACACAAGCAAGGGTCAAGGGTCAGGGGTCAACCACGGTGGGACGGGACTCTTAGAAATCACTGGCAGGATCAACACACACACACACACACACACACACACACACACACTCACACACTCACACACTCACATACACACACACACACACACACACACACACACTCACACACACTCACACACACACACACACACACACACACACACACACACACACACACACACCCATACTGGATGTAGACATTCAGAGACTCCTCACACACTTCAGGTACAACACACACACACACACACACACGCACAGGTGCACCCCTGACCACAGAGCCTTAACGGTGTGTTGAAGGTGTTGCCAGGGGAGTCTCCGTAGTCCGTGTTTACAGCTCACCTGTCCGCAGACCTGGGCTGTTTACATGCAGCTGATGATGGAGGCGCCTCACGTTCACACATGCTCTGCCAAAGCCACAAGGTCACGGCTTCAATTCCAATTTTGCACATGAAAGTGTGTTCTTCTCAGCGTCTGATCTAACTGTTTGCCTGCTAATGGAGTGTGTTATCGTAGCTGCTCTGTCTGTGAGGCTTTCATCCATGTACAGATACAAGTACACACTGGACATCATAAATGCTGGTGATGAGTGTGATAGTGGTTGCTGTCAGGTTGGCATTAGTCATAGATATTGGTGACAACATTAGTGAATTGCAATGCTTTAATGTAATTGTAGCCTTCACCTCGGTAGCAACTAATGGTTTTAGAGGTCAACCTCAGCCTACAGGTCTGTGGTGTGTTTATACCAATAGAGGAGTATTGTTGGAATGCATAGGCAGAGAAAGCTTATGAAGTTATTATTTAATTCTGGTGAAATCATGGATTTATGAGATATAAATTGTTGTTCATTGATGTCCTGATGTATTAGGTAGTGAAGAGAGATTTCCTTCCTATTTAGTCAAATAAAAGAGCATATTTTCATGATTCCATTTATCTGTGTTTGCTATGCATTTTTAATATATATAATATATATATTTTCAGTATATGGCAATTCCCACGCTGCAGCAAAGGCGCATAGGGGGCACAAAGCCAGCCAATCCTAATGACCACAGAGCATTCTCTTGTGATCCCGTCTTTCAGAAGAGAGACTCTCAGATATTGCATGGAGGAAATTAGGTCATGTTTAAAAATCCTGGAGGGAAATTATCTTTATTATTCAGTATATTCCCTCTATAAAATTGAATCAATAATAATAATAATAGTAATACTAATAGTAATAATAATGATTATAATAATAATAATTAATCATATTAATTAATATTATTATTAGATTTATTTGCTTTATTGCTTTAATGTTTTAAGACAAAACAATGTTTTATTGTTGATGAGAATGATGAATGATATTGTTAATGGTAGAGTGAAGTCTCATATTAAGTGCTATGGTAGTAGAGTAAGATGAGAGTGAAGTCTCATGTTAAGTGCTATGGTAGTAGAGTAAGGTGTAGTAGAGTAAGGTGATTCTGGCTGTGCTGTGCGTGGACAGCATACAGTAGTGTTGCGGTTCCTCTGGGTTCTCTAGTGGAACCCCCCCTCTGCCTTAGCCTGGTTTACCGGCGCCGTCAGCAGCTCCAGCAGGCTCCCCCTCAGACCCCCACACACCCCGTTCCCCTCTTCTACTGCCCTCTTCTGCTGCTCTCTTCTGCTGCCCATGCCCCTCTTCTGCTGCCCCTCTTCTACTGCCCTCTTCTGCTGCCCCTGCACCTATTCTACTGCCCATGCCCCTATTCTACTGCCCCTCTTCTACTGCCCCTGCCCCTCTTCTACTGCCCTCTTCTGCTGCTCTCTTCTGCTGCCCATGCCCCTATTCTACTGCCCTCTTCTGCTGCCCATGCCCCTCTTCTGCTGCTCTCTTCTACTGCCCCTGCCCCTCTTCTACTGCCCTCTTCTGCTGCTCTCTTCTGCTGCCCATGCCCCTCTTCTGCTGCTCTCTTCTACTGCCCCATGCCCCTCTTCTGCTGCTCTCTTCTACTGCCCCTGCCCCTCTTCTACTGCCCTCTTCTGCTGCCCCTCTTCTACTGCCCATGCCCCTGTTCTACTGCCCCTCTTCTGCTGCCTGGGCCCCTGTGCAGCATGCAGGCTCCACCCTGTGTTGCTCCATGAGCTGTTCAGCTCAGACATGTGCTGCTGTTGCTAGAAGAACCTGTAGTCTAGTGATGAACTGTTTTGCTAGCAGAATGAGCGCTAATTGCTTTGAGGTGTGGATGAGGAGGAAGATGAGGATGAGGAGGAAGGTGAGGATGAGCTAATTGCTGTGAGGTTTGGAGGAGGAAGGTGAGGATGAGGAGGAAGGTGAGGATGAGCTAATTGCTGTGAGGTTTGGAGGAGGAAGGTGAGGATGAGGAGGAAGGTGAGGATGATGATGATGATGTGCGTAAGAGAAAGGGTAAATGCAGCAACAGCAAAAGAAGACGCAGCCAGTTTCCACAGTTTTGGAGACGGCATAGCTCGAGGTCACTAACACAAGGTCTCTTTTTCCCCTCCTCCTCCTCTCCTCTCCTCCTCGCCTCCTCCTCCTCCCCCTCCTCCTCTCCTTCTCCTTCTCCTCATCCCTCTATCCCTTTCTCTCTCGCTCTTTTTCTCGGCAGGTGAAGCGCTCCACCTGGCGAGGGACTTTGGCTACACCTGTGAGACCGAGT
>NC_085005.1:30554754-30579754 GCF_963854185.1 Sardina pilchardus
TTGCTGTATTTTCAAAGTCAATTACAACATGAAATGAATTTTCACAACCAGCTGGTTAACATGTGTTATTTCTGATGTGATGTATGCAAATATGCCTCAGTGTTCCATGATGGGTACACACATACACACATTCTCTCTTTCTCACTTGGGGCAAATACTCAAAAACTGACTGTAACACATCATATATTTAACTGTAACAAGCATATTTGTTTTGTTTCAGAACACATCTGAGCACACACACACACACACACACACGCACACACACACACACACGCACACACACACACACACACACACACACACACACACAGAGAGAGACACACACCATGCCATTATCGGTATCAGAATACTCCAAACTCACCATTACTGGTGATATTTGTCGATATCTCCTACCAGGACTGAACTCAAAGCAGCAATCAATGTGCGGGATCTCCAGGAAGACTCACCCAGGAATACCCTGCTGATGAAATTTAAAATGGTGCCGCATTACAACTCAATACATGCCATCAGTAAGCTGAGCTCCAATGCACGGGAATGGGCTCTCCATAATTCATGTTGTCATCGATCATCATTTGTACATGGACTTTCAAATGCAACATCAACATATACCACAATGCAATATTGTTACTCATGTAAACTCTCTCTCACACACACACACACACACACACACACACACACACACACACACACACACACACACACACACACACACACACACACAGTGAGGTGATTTAGCCTACCCATGACATAAATGACAAATATGAATCTCTGTACACACACACACTCTACTACTACTACTACTACTGCTACTACTACTGCTACTACTACTACTACTACTACTACTGCTACTACTACTACTACTACTACATCTCTGATTCCTCTCAAACTTTAAATTTGAAAAACGTACACCAAACCTATGTGAGCAAAACAAAAGGATGCTATGGGGGCCATCTGGACGAGCTATTCCCCATAACAGCATGTTTCCTTTGCATTCTCTGAGGATCACTGAAAACATCGAGACTAAGGCCTGCCTGCCTGCTATCAAATTAGGCTAACGGCCTATGGGCTGTAGGCAACTCCAATGACTTTGATGCCCGAGCCATCTGAAACTCCACAGGATCGGCGGGAACCCATTCAACATTCCATGTGGTCAGGAATAGGCTCGCACATTCATGCACTATGCAACAGCGTTACAGTGACTGAAATATATATTAATGCAGGATAAATATGACAGCAGGAGGGTAGCTATGAGTTGGACTCGAGTGTTTTCAATTGCATGGGGAATATATTTTTTAGGGCAATTTGTTCGTAAAGTAGGCCTATGTCGCCCGAAAAAAAAAAAAAAAACTGCTGAAGATGGTAATGATTGGTTCGGATAGTTACTCGAATCGTATGTCATTATGTATTCGAAAATGTTTTTATGAACGAGTTGCTTTATTTCAAAAGCAACAACATATTATCTTCATAAAATTTAAATCCTGGGAATGTCACCAGTGTAGGCCTACAGATAGTTGAAGAGACCTAATTCAGGTCGACCAAGACCATCTCTGTACGGGCAGTCCTCCCTTCTGTGGATAAAGGGGCTTCTGAGGATGAGACTGAGAGCTAGATGTACACGTACCTGAGAAAGATTGACGGTTTAAGAGCGAGGCTAACCTGTTGTTTTGACATTGTATTGGCTTTTTATAGTGTTACTCTTGCGCCATCTTGTGGTGAAACATGTTACTGCTGGCTCGAATCTGCCTTCCCAAGAGCAACTTCTGAGGTGAGCAGGTACTGAACATGCGCTAATGATATACATGCATATAAGTGAGAGACATGTTTTCGGTCTAGTAAGTGTCTATCTATGTGAACGAATGTACCAGAGTAAGTTGAGACTTGCCACGACAGCCTACATAGGACATGTAGCTCACAGCAAGGCAGCAAGTGTAGGCTAGATAAAAGACTTGTGTGAAGAATGTAGCCTGCAAAAACAAAGTAGAGCCTGTTCTCTTCCCAAACTGTCAGGACATCTGTCACTGCTTCAAGACATGCCCTAAGAGAAAGCTTGTGTGTGTGTGTGTGTGTGTGTGTGTGTGTGTGTGTGTGTGTGTGTGTGTGTGTGTGTGTGTGTGTGTGTGTGTGTGTGCATGGGGGCACTGCAGTGTCTATCTGTGTATTTTTAAAAGGGTGTGTTGGTTTGTGTCTGGCTAAACATTGCAAGCAGCAGGGCCGATCAAACATTTATGCTCCTCTGTTAAAACGGTTCCAGCACGCAGCGCGAGTCAGCTAATGACGCCGCGGCGACAGATTGTTTCATTCATGAGGATTCATGCCTCGTGGTCGCCTCAGACTGCGTAGACCTCCTGGCCCGCCGGAGGGGAACCGGGGACACCTCTCGAGTTCGCGTAGACATCTGTCTTGCGCGAGGTAGGACCGAACTACCGACTCTCCGTAATGTACACGTATAAAACTGCCCAGATATGCCCATCGACTCCTCAGAATGACAGCAGGGGTCTCCACCGCGTTCGGAATACCTTACGGGCCTACGCGTGGGGCTCTGAATGCAGACATGAATGGAATGCGATTAACGGCCGTGAATTGTGCGCTCGCAGCTCGCATGATATTCAACCTCTATGTTAATGAATTTTCAATGTTGCTTTGAGACTTGACATGCCCAGTACATGAATGAGTGAACGGTGAAGGGCCCACTGGACCGGATGGGGTCGTTTGGATCCAGTTTTCTGTTTCTCCTCGGGCGTTCATGTTGGCACGTTCCTCTGGCGGTCGGTGTGGTGAGATACTGTGCCCATCTGCGGTCGTAGAAACTCACATCGTGTGGCACACATCGTCGTCATTTTAAGAATAGCAGTTTTCAATCCAGCTATGAAATGTGTGTGGTTTTAAAAGATGGAGAATGGACTAGCACCGATGAAGAAAAGGTCACGTCATCCTAGATAATAGTCGACAGGTCACTCTTTGGCTAGGATAGGCGCATTGCAAACCTCATTTTGTGAGGACAGATTCCAACACAGAACAAATCATGTTCCTTTTTAACCAGCTGATGAAAACTCCTCAGGTCAGCTAATTAGTGAAATCACCTGTAGGCCAGATATGGAGTGTCCCCATCTCTGCCAGAGATATCAGTTGAGAGTCATTTATCATTTATATCTGTGTAGCCTACAACTTCACAAGCGTGTGTCTGCAGAAATGTAAGCAACTGAAATGTGTTATTTATAAATGATAACCCATAATGTAGGCTACAGCGAACATAGTGTGAGTGTGTGTGTGTGTGTGTGTGTGTGTGTGTGTGTGTGTGTGTGTGTGTGTGTGTGTGTGTGTGTGTGTGTGTGTGTGTGTGTGTGTGTGTGTACACACATGATATTCAATTATAGCATAATAATGGTGGGTTGGAACAGATTGTGGAGGACGTCCACTTTCTGAATTAGGCTAACGTAGCCTACTTTTACTTACTTTTACTTAAAGGGATATTCCGCCATTTTTGGAAATACGCTCATTTTCCACCTTCCCTCGAGCAAAACAATCGATATTTACCTTGTTCCCGTTCATCCAGCCATTCTGTGAGTCTGGCGATACAACTTTTAGCTTCAGCCTAGCATAGATCATTGAATCGGATTAGACCATTAGCTTCTCACCTGCTAGCTTCATGTTTAAAAGTGACTAATATTTCTGGTAATTTTCCCATTTAAAACGTGTGTCCTCTCAAGTTAGAAAGTGCAATAAGACCAACTGAAAATGAACCCTGCCGTTTTTCTAGGCTGATTTGACATGGAACTACATTCTCATCTGGCGTAATAATCAAGGCAACTTGCAGCTACTGGCACTACTACTGCTTGATGTCTATGGGGACTATTTTCAGATGCTGCGTACGATATCACTGCGCCTATGGTACGTTTGCAAGTTGCCTTGATTATTACGCCAGATGAGAGTGTAGTTCCATGTCAAATCAGCCTAGAAAAACGCCAGGTTTCATTTTCAGTTGGTCTTATTGCACTTTCTAACTTGAGAGGAGACGCGTTTTAAATGGGAAAATTATCAGAAATCTTAGTCACTTTTAAACATGAAGCTAGCAGGCGAGAAGCTAATGGTCTAATCCGATTCAGTGATCTATGCTAGGCTGAAGCTAAAAGTTGTATCGCCAGACTCACAGAATGGCTGGATGAACGGGAACAAGGTAAATATCGATTGTTTTGCTCGAGGGGAGGTGGAAAATGAGCGTATTTCCAAAAATGGCGGAATATCCCTTTAACGGAGTTTTTCACCCTCATGGAATCAAACGCCATTAGCCTACCTCGAGTGGAGTTTTGTGGTGTTTGTTCCGAAGTTCCCACAAAGAAACAGAAGCAAAGGCCGATTGTAAGTGCTTCAAATTAATCAAATATGGGTGTTTCAGGAACAGCATGGTGCACGTCCATCGAACATCGCAAGTTCGCCTTTACGACGGCAGATGGCGCAAAGAACTCACACTACGACTTTGAGGACTGAAAACGGCTCTCAATGCACCCTCTAGGAACAGGACAGATCCTGGATCAGTGTTCCTCAATTCACTATAGGACTCCACCTCCATTCAAGCCTGGCGTTACAACACAGACGAATTGAGTGTAGGTAAGTGCGCTTGTTAACCAGCTCAACGTTAGCTGAGCAGAACTAGTGATTGCTTATTGTGATTAGAGGTGAGACTGAGGTGTGATCGAGTTTCTATGATTGACACGGTGGTATGATTTAGGAATGCCAAGTTGCATTATATTACCCTGCAAAATAATAGTTGTGCAAAAAAAATATTGGAAAGAGGTTGCATCTATCTTTATTCTTCTCATGGGTGTATTATCATTTCCCCCTCCTTGTTTTGTAGGTTTTTTTAAAACATTAAAAATAATAATAATAAAAAAAAACATAATGATCATAATAGTCATTCTTTGATTTTGACTTATATAGTGACTTAGTTATGTATTTACAACAAGTACACCTTCTCCATCTATACACCATAGGCTACTACTGCCGAATAGGCCTAGGCCTATAGTAGTAGCAGCAGCTGTAGCCTACTTTATATTAATATACAAACAGGTTAGTATAAAGATAAACTGTAGGCTATATATCTTATATCTCGTTTTAGTGTGTTGATATTACAGACATTGATATCAGACATTTTTTATATCAGGCACCAGCAATGATGTCGATTATATTTAATTGGTCTGTCGTTAAAATAACATTTTGCTTATTACCAATTCTTTCCTCAGTATGTGTGTAAAATATTGAAAGCAACGACCATTGCTGTTACAAATGACAACCGTTATAACAAACGTTCAAAACATCCTTGGCGGTGTATCAAATGTAGCCTATGCCACTGTCGTATAGCCCAACTTTTCTACTCTCAGCCCACTCGTTCTGTGCAGGCGATCAGTCTGCGGCGATGGAGAACCGAGGAACGCGGAAGAGAGTACTTTATTCCGTCCGTCAGTCTCCATCTTTACCAGGAAGCTTTGTCTGTACACGCTTACACACAGAAGCTTGTGGTGTTATTCTAACCCTCGTTATTATCACTGCAGCACGCCACCCCCATTAAAGGTATGGGGGAATCTCTGATTATTTCTGTGTGCGTATCAACGTAAGCGGGTGTGGGGTGGCGGGGACAGTGAGAGTGAGTGGAAGAGAGAGAGGGAGAGAGAGTGTGAGTGAGTGAGAGAGAGTTCAGACCTTCACTCCGCACATGAATGCACTCGGTTTACAGGGATCAGCGAGCGAACATGCTGTGGAAACTGGTGGAAAATGTCAAGTATGAAGACATATATGAGGTAATGTGCTCGTCTGCCTGGATAATCTGGCGCGCCTGCGTCTTCTTTTTTTCAACCGGGTCACCTTATGTTCACCACAAAATATCTTATCAGGGGGTTTGTTAACATTTTGGTGCGGCTTTCCGTGGATGTGGCAGTGGCTGTGAAAAGAAGTTACAGTAGGCTATGAGAAAGAGGGTCAGATGTTGAGAATGCACAGCCGACACGCATTAGGGCAATACGATAACCTTTCCACAGGCGAGTCTCTTTTTTGGGGGTTATTTTTTTTGAATGCGACAATGTGAAGAGGGGTTTTATAGGCGAAGTTATAACGTGTGTTGTGTAAACTTATTTTATGACTGTTTTTAAGGCATGGTTTCAACGAATTGAACATACAGCTATAATACGTTAAAAATCTGTTCATTTTAGAAATAACCAGATATGAAAAAACAAATCATTTTGCATAAATTCGTTTTGCATTCTTTAAAAGAAATTATTTTAATTCATCCCATTATTCGTATATTATGGCACAATTAGATGACGATTCAGAATATCTCTGAATTTGCAGAGAAAAAATGCATGCATTATTGTGCATGACATTGCACCATAATGTGTTTTCTGAGCATAATAAGCTTTATTAGTGTTCTGTTTTGTACTATTAGTCTGACGAGATGTGTTCTTGCGCGTTTGGTTCACTGGTAAGTATGCTAAAACTGAGTGAGCAGTAGTCTATAATGGCAGTCTATAGAGAAGCGCTGAGAACATGAGTGATAAACCGACGTGTAAGGAGGACTGAATTAAACGAACAAGACCGCGCAGATTGCTCCGGATGGGGCTCGAGCACAAAAGAGCAGACTGATGCGCGCATGGGAGAACGAGCGGCTCGTGAGGGTTCTCGAGGTCTCTTTTCAAAGGCCCCTTTGGTTCGCCCTCGCGGGAAGCCGCCTTCACGAGCCCCACATGGCTTTTCTCTCACAGCCGCGCGCAGGTAATTAAACGTCCTGACCCCGGCGCGTGAAATCTCTGACAATGCGCGCCGTTTTGTAGAAAAGAGCTGATTAAATGCCTCTAAAGATGACAGTCGGCGGCTTCGATAGGCAGCAGGCCTGGAAGGAAAGGCACAGCAGGTCGTTTCTCTATTTCGTCTGGGAATTGCATTCTGACGAATAGTTTCTCTCAGATAATAACAGTCTCTGATAATAAATAAATGCAGATGGGCTGACTGACTGAACTGTTGTGTTTTGGCTTTGGGTCGGTAAATCAGGCCTATTTTGTAGGCTACCACTTCTCTTGGTGTTTTATGTTTGACTTAATCTGTATTTTGACAATGAAATGTGGTTGTGTGTGTGTGTGTGTGTGTGTGTGTGTGTGTGTGTGTGTGTGTGTGTGTGTGTGTGTGTGTGTGTGTGTGTGTCGTGGTCAGAGTCGTTACTGTTCTTGTGATGGTGCTGGTTGTCTCGGGAGGACCAAGTGTATCCTCGCCTTGTGCGCGCGGGTCCGGTTTCAGCTGCTCCCCAAACGGCTGACGGAGGAGTTTTGTTTGTTCCGTGCAGAGAAATGGATAGGAGGCCACAGAACAATAGCACACAAACTAGACAATGGGGGACGTCAAAAGGCCAAAGCCTGAGCAGGATACCCCAAGCTGGGAGACGTTTACTATGAGAGATAGAGAGAGAAAGGGAGAGAGAGAGGGGTCTGGACAAGGTGGGCTTAGTACGTAAAAAGAGCAGCTCGGTCCACGCGTATTTCCCTGTTGACTGGAGTCCTCCTCCTCCTCCTCTTTCCTCCTCCTCCTCTTCCATTTCTCCGCTGACTGAACGTCACTTACACCAGCGGGAAGCACGAGCGCCGACTGCGCCTTCACGCGCCACTGCCCCTCCGTGCTTTAAGTATTCCTGCAATATTAGGAGTCATGAATAACAATTATTCCGGGGAGGTATACTGAGGCAAAGACAGCGCAGGCACACACACTCACTCACTCTGGCAACGGAGCAAGAGGATTGGATCGGTTGGCTAGACTGAGACCTGCAAGGATCGTCGCTGCATAAAGTGCTTTTTTCCAAAAAAAAAAAAAAACGAATGTCTTTTTGGTGAAATTATCTTCCGCAACTATGAGGACTTAGATGCAGAGGAACGGGAATCTCCGGCGTTTTTTCCACTGATCTCGACAGTCTGAGCGTGTGTGTGCGTGCATGTGTGTTTTTTAGGCTGAACAGACCCCCTCGTGCAGATGTTAGTCCATACGTACTCAGCCACGGTGAGTCTCGTAGCTATCGCGCCTGTCGTTGGGAGACATTTTTAAAAGTTTGCCTGAAAAGAGAGCAGTGGCATTCCTCTGAATAATTCGAGTCGTTTCATTTGGACATAGGCCAGCGAGAGCCTCTTTGACAAAGCCATCCAAAAATGGCTTTAAGCGATTTGTTCTAACATGGATTTGGCATCTTTCTCCCATAGCGTCTAATGAGATTTTCTTAAACACATTTTTTAAAACAAAGAACACTCTGTATACTGTGTGAAGAATAATACCTGGGCAATTAATTTGTCCAAGCATTAAAATCTTGTATTGTATCAAACACAGTTAACTTTCACAGCTGTTTATGATACCTAAACAAATATTTGCATAACTGGGTTTAATTTGTGAATGACGGGGCATGTTTTTTTTCTAGGCTATCATTCTTTCACTTCATTTGACAAAAGTACCAGTAGTCAAACTAGCCTAGTATCCACATAAAAGTCAAATCTGTAGCCAATATATTTTTGTTCTGTTTCATCCGAAGGACCGTCACGACGGTGTGTCCAGCCACAGCTCCAGACTGTCCCAGCTGGGCTCGGTATCGCAGGGGCCGTACTCCAGCGCGCCCCCGCTCTCTCACACACCCTCCTCGGACTTCCAGCCGCCTTACTTCCCGCCGCCCTACCAGCCCCTTCCGTACCACCAGAGCCAGGACCCGTACTCGCACGTGAACGACCCGTACTCCCTCAACGCTCTACACCAGTCGCAGCAGCACCCATGGGGCTCGCGCCAGCGGCAGGAGGTTGGCGGGGAGAGCGGCTCTCTCTTGCCTCAGCCTCGAGCCTCTCTGCCGCAGCTCTCGGGGCTCGACCCGCGGCGAGACTACTCGGTGCGGCGACCGGACGTGCTGCTCCACTCGGCGCACCACGGCCTCGAGGCCGGCATGGGAGACAGCCTGTCGCTGCACGGTCTCGCGCACGGAATGGAGGATGTGCAGGTGGGTCAGGAGGGTGCAGTCGCGTGCCCTCAGGGAGTTCGGAGAGGGGTTTTTAAAGTAAACAGAATTGTGAACGCTTCTCTACTGTGAACTGAACACAAAACTATGCCAGGATATTACCTCATGCTCAATTCTAACAGTCAATATTAACGAAATAACAACTAAATCAAATTAAGTATGTGGAAACACTTTTTATTAAAATATTCGCAAATGTTCTAAACAAGACAGGATTTGAGTAGCATAAGTGGCATTTTATCTTAAGTATTCTATTAGACGCGGTTTGCACAGACAGTGTTGAACATGAATAATTTCCTCATATCTTCTAGTGTAGACGGTTAATATTTGACAGGAAACATTAATGCATAATACTCAGCCAGAGATCACGGTGTGAATGTAGGATATTTTCCTTTAAAACTATTTCAGACATTTCAAGTTTAGGGATGACTTGTGCTAACATAGTTAGAATTATACATGAACCGATGAATAATGATATTGAAAAATAGTGGAATTATTTTATAAACTACCACATTTACCGTAGGGATATTTTACTGCACTCCTAACATGACCAGGAAAAGTAGGCTACATTCGGGACATTTAGACCTGATAGGCTAGATGATGTACGTTATCCATTTATGTTTTACATTATAGCCCACGCTTAGGCTATACCTTCATGCCCTCAAAGCTCATTCCATTTAATGTGGGCACTTCTGTCAGAAACATCCGGTCAGTGACATTTGGTCTTGGGTCCGATAGGGCCATGTTTGATCGTACTGTAAAACATTATATATATATTTTTTTTTACCAACGAATGAACACACATTTTTTCCAGGGTTAATGTTTTCTGGGTTTTTTTTTGCCTTGGCATCATAGAGCATAATGTTTCTGTTAACATGGCTTCTTTTATCATTCTGTAGTGGTATGTGTGTACAGTGCTTGTTCTCATGAATACAGAAGCTGTGCATGCACGACATTAACAATAAGTTTATTTCCCCGTAATTAGTACAATGTGAATAATCCGCGTTATTCAGAAAATAGTCCCATTAAAGTTTTTTTTGTTTGTTTTTTGCCTTAGATTTCCCCTCAAGTTAAAACATAACGTTATTGTCCCAAGTAGTATAATATAATATTAATAATAAATTTAGCTACTTTGGTGGATATTTAGACCTTGCTAGGTGAATTGGGTATTTAAATCATTTTGGACAATATGAATGCGATAATTTTCTGTAAATCGGTGCCAGTTTAGAGTCCTGTCTTACAGATTGGAGAGAAGGTAGTAGCATACAGTTAGAATATTATATGTAAAGCCAGTTATTTATTTAGTTGTCCTACACATAGCGTAACCTACACTATATGGATTACCCTCACCAGAAGACGATGAGGTCTGGCCGACATCTCAACATCGCTGGAAAATTATTTGCATGGAAAACTGTCACATTGAGCGCCCTGTTGGTGTAAATATTGGCCGCACAAACGGCTCTCGCATAACGGAAACAGGCCCAGAATATCTCACTGTCACTTCATTTCCACAGACTGTCGATGATGCCAACAACAGCGGAATGAACATACTGGACCAATCTGTCATTAAGAAAGGTAAGGAAATATAAGTATGCATACACACTTTCACACAAACTGAGGCCTACTCCCAATTCCGTTTTTATTTCAAATTATTTTGGATATAAAGAATGAATAGGATAGTTGTGTTTAAGATATGGTCCATTTAATCGGTTTCACCTCCAGCCCTGTTGTGGCTGCACCAGCGTGTGGGCATCATGACCGCCACAGGTTGGGGTGTCAGAGGCGCGTGCGCCAGGGGACGTTAGGCATCTCATTTGATATGCAGATGATGTCATGCATACTTGGGCTCCAGGTGGCTCGTCACCAGGTTCAGACAGGATGGCAGCCTGGAAACACGCACAGGAACAAACCTTACTGTTTCCACTTACTGTTTCCACTTATTCTAGTGCACAAATAGGCCATTTTGTAATGACAATAACAAAATGAATGTACAGAGAGTTTTTCTTTTATTCAGACTAAGGCCTAACTATTATAGGCCTGTCTGTTATGCAGAATATATTGTAAAGAGAACTTGGCCTAGTTTATGTGTTCCTTTTCTACCTCGTTCGAACAAGTTTGAGATGTTTTAGTCGCCATTTTGATTAACTAAATATGGAACGGGTTGAACATTGGTCTCTGGCGCACATTAACCTGAGGCTGCATTGAAGTCAGTTTTATCTATAACACATTTCACTAAACAATAGCAGAGACTACAGCTTGCGCATTAGTAATTATGTTCAGTTATTAATTTAATTATTGAGTTATCCTGGTTAGCCTACGTGCTAAAATAACATTAGTCCAAGGCCAATGATAAACAATTATCCTCTCTCGTTTACACGTCAAATCGTAAGAGAGAAAGTTAGCTCGCGCTTGGCAGGCTGTAATAGCTCGAGCTGCTCCCTGGGCTCGTGTTAATATTTTTGCAGTGTGAGGGACTTGAAGCGGTAATTTAGTAAAGCGACACGCGGCGTTCCCAGAGGACAGAGTTTAAGTGGCCAGTGTGATAGATGGCTTTTCACGTGGGGATCTCGTGAGCTCGTTTAGAGCTCATTTTGGGCATTATCCCCCGTCGAGTGCTGTCTCCGCAGGCTCGAGCTTGTTCGCCCATTAGCGCCAGTTTTAGGGCACATATTGTCTGACGTTTGGCACGTGGGTAATGACGGGAGGCATTCGGAGCTGTCGGAGGGTGGTTAATGTGATCTGAAGGCTTCAGTCAATCAACAATCGATAATAGAATGATGAGAACGTCGCGCGCCATTAACAATTCAGAAGTTTGTAACGCTTAGCTACGCAGATCCTGGGGACACAGACAGTTAGAGGGGGCTGAGGGCTGGAGGTTAAAACAACGAAGATACAGATTGTAGAAGAACAGATACTGTGTGAGCCAATCATGGGTGTGAAGGGACAAAAAGAGAGAGAGAGAGACACACACACGCAAACACGGGCGCGCGCAGGGTTAGTTGGAGAGTGATGACATCCAACTCAACAAAAGCTAAATATAGTGCTGTTTATATTTTTATCTGTATGTCAGAACAGATGATATTTTGTTCTTAAGATGTGTCTGATGATTTGGGTCTTGAACATGGTTTCCTAGTTTATTATTAGGCCTATTATTTTTTTTGCATAATATTATACTCAATGACTCCCTAAATTAAACGCCCTGAGTAACTATTCAACTTGTTTTCATTATAGATTTAAACAGTGTTTGTGTAAATGTTTCATGATAAATTGACATGAACATAAATGATCCACATAAATGTTCCACCCCAGAACGTTTAATAGGCCTATAGGCCTAGACTACAGTGTATAAGGCCGAACAGGGCCGAGTTGAACTGCAGAACCAATGAGATATTAACACTTTCATGCGTCTTCTCAACTGCAGCACCGATGAGATGTATTAACACATTCTTGCGTCTTCTCAACTATAGCATATCCTCTCTCGCGCGCAATTCCGGTCCCGCACAAGAGCGTGGCGTCTCTGATGATGAGCAAGGACGGTCTCATCGGCGGCATGAATCTCAACGTCAACGAGGTGTTCTGCTCGGTACCGGGACGCCTCTCGCTGCTCAGCTCCACCTCCAAGTACAAGGTGACCGTGGGCGAAGTCCAGCGTCGCCTGTCCCCGCCCGAGTGCCTCAATGCTTCGCTGCTGGGTGGCGTTCTCCGTAGGTGAGGTGGCCTCTCAACACAAAACCAAACCACACTTTCATTTGACCACTGACTTTATTTTTATTTTTATTATTATTATTTTAATGAAATTCAATTATTGTCAGCCAAAATCCCGTCGATAACCTATGATTTGCATTTCTACAAAATGACATTTTCAAACTCCTCTCCACACAAAGCGAAATCACACCGACAGTTGACCACTGTCTACACTAGAAAAAAAGGTGCTATGGAACCAAACATGGTTCTATTGCATGCTTCATATATGGCACCCCTAAATTGTTCTAATGGTTAATCAAAGGAACCACTGCGGGTTCTTTAAATCCTGCATGGTTCTATATCTAGGCTATCAACCCAAAATAACAGTGTAATTTTATTTCAATCTTGTCGATATTCTATGATTTGCATTTCTACAAAATATATTTTTTAAACTATTGGCACACATCACTAATATTAGTTTCATGAGCAAACCTGCCAGCCTTTGGAAGTGGAAATGTTTTTATTTTTATTTTTAACAAATGTGTTACTGTGTGTTCTCAGAGCTAAGTCTAAAAATGGAGGCCGATCACTGAGAGAAAAGCTGGAGAAAATCGGCCTGAATTTACCGGCTGGAAGACGCAAAGCTGCAAATGTCACTTTACTGACGTCATTAGTTGAAGGTAGGAGTTAAACTGAAAACGCTGATCTAGCCCCCCCCCCCTCCAGAAGCCTAGGCCTATGTCTTGAATGTTTTCATTTTTGCCCACTGGCATGCTACATTTTGATATTATACTGGCATGCTAGAACTTTCATTTTGAAAGAAGTTGTCAGTTGTGTTTCACTGAATTGAGAGGATTTGTAGGCCTAGTTGTTAGGAAATTGGTTTTCAGTAGGCCAGTGGAAAAAACATGTATAGGGCCTTACTCAGAGAAACGCGTATATAAATGCAATATTTTAGACAGAGACTACCCTCATATGTCTATCAGATGTATGGATTTTATTTTTGTGTAAGCCTATATGTAATGTAGCCGATGTAATTGTATCCAAATATCTGAACACTTTTTTTCCATCAGGGGAAGCAGTTCATTTAGCGCGGGATTTCGGATACATCTGTGAAACGGAGTTTCCCACTAAAGCCGTATCTGAGTACCTGAACCGACAACATACGGATCCCAACGAGCTGCACTCGCGGAAGAACATGCTGCTCGCCACAAAGTACGTACCCGACAAAAAAAATAAACAATGTTAGCCTATGAAATAATATAAGGTGAATTATATAGCCTAGTATGTTAGAAGCACATGATATGAAAAATGTTTGTCCGGAATGGACGGCTCAAGGTTCCCGTGATGAAACGTGATCCTATTGGTTATGCGGAGTGCTACCGACTCTTTTCACATCTCGCTCCTCGCGCTCTAATGAGCTGCACGGATCCCGGGAAATGCGCCGCCTTATCCTTCAGAGCCTGGCACCGAGCGAGAAACTCATTATATTTAAGTGAAATGTTTCAAGTCGAAAAGTGCCAGCTTTCCCCTTGAAGTTTCGCCTTGGGTCATCACCCACCCCCTCTGCCATCCCCCCACTTTTCACAGTCTGTCTGTCAGAGCCCTGTCATACCCACCCAGCCCGCCCCCCCCTTCCAACACGCGCCTCGGGCTCTGCCGTTCTGTCGCTGTGGGATGAGAGCGCGAGAGAATGGCTCCAGCTCGAGACCGGACAACAAGTCTGTTGTGGTTCTGAGCATTCGATAGAAAATGTGGGTCAAGATCTGACAAGCCCAGACAACCGCAGATGTTTTGGCGCGACGCAACACTTTTGGCAACAGGAGGCATTTGAGCAGCATAGCACGGGCGACCTTTTCTTAAAATTACACAGAAAGGACTGCCAACACGCGTTGTCTCTTTATTTTAAAAAACGTAGTTTGACAAAAATGTACCAGACCAGTACAAGGGTTGTTAGCCATGCTGTCGTGTCTTTTTTGTAACCATTTAGTGAAATGTGGGTATATGTGGCGTTTTGGTGGGAAAACATGTGCTATCTCGGCTGCTCAATTAATCAGCTCTAAATTGATTTAACCCAAAAGGTTAATTATTTTGCTTGATTGGTGGTGTTGGATATTTAGTGGACATGATAGCATCTCAATTGTCTGTTTCCTTGGGAGAAAGCTGACTGTGATGTGGGTGCTTTAATTGTTTGCAGACAGCCTGAAAGACAGAGAGGGGTCAAAGCTCATGTAGGGCTTCGGGGGTCTTTTTTGAGGTTGCCATATTTTTGTAAAAGGGGGGGTGAGGAGAGGGGGGGGGGGGGGGGGGGGGGGCGGAGATGTGATGTGATTTGGGAATTTTCCCTGTTTTTCTACCCGTCTCAAATTCCACCACCAACGCAATGCATGAGCCTCTCTCTATTTTGCATTAGAGTTCTCTCTACAGCTCTCTCTCTATCTCCCTCTCTGCCCCCTCTCTCTGTCTCACTTTTGCTCTCTCGCTCCGTCTCACTTTTGCTGTCTCTCTCCCTCCCTCCCTCCCTCTCTCTCTCTCTCCCTCCGTCTGTCTCTCTCTCTCTCTCTCTGGGAGAGGAGGGGAATCAGCAGAGCTGACAGAGACAGACAGAAAGTGCTCACGCTCGAGAGAGAGAGAGAGAGAGAGAGAGAGAGAGATAGAGAGAGAGAGAGAGAGAGAGAGAGAGAGACTCCCAGTAGACTGCTCTGCTCCGGCTCCTCCACTCTCAGTGTGAGTTAATGGTGTGATGGCTTCATCGCTCTCTGACGGAGTTTACACACTGAAGCTTCCTCCTTCCTTCAGCACACCTCTCCTGTCACTCTCTCTCTCTCTCTCTCTCTCTCTCTCAGAGCGGCAGTGCCGTGGCTGTGTGAAATATACGCCGCCCCTTGAACACCTCACCAGAATCATGTGTGCGCCAGCATCTCGGTGTGTCTCTATCAGGAGTGCTAGAGGTGGTCGGAGGATTTATTGTTGTTGGGGGACACACAGTGAGAAGTGAGATCTGACCCAGGATAGCAACACTATGTTGGGTGTCATGGCAGATAGAGAGATGGGTAAAGCTTTGCTAGTATAGAACATGGCCAGCTTGTTAAGGGTGCCGATCCAAATGCAACAATGCAACAATGTAACACATACCCATAAGTGCTAAGCAATGGGACACAGTCTTCAATGTAACACATACACATAAGCGCCTAATTAGCAATGGGACGCAATCTTTAATGTAACACATACACATCTGCGCTTAGCAATTGTATTGTCATGCCTATCGTGATAGTGATGTGGTGGACAGCAATTCCGTAACATAAAAATGACAGGAACTCTGAAAAATGTGCATTATCCTTTTGCATGGGTGGAGTAGTCTTTGTCCTCACTGAATGTTGGGCATTTCAATGCAGCTGTTGTAGGTGTGTCAGTACTGTTCAGACTCTGCTTTCAGGGTATTGAATAATGGCCAGATTGAATGGGAGAATGGAGCTAAATGGAATGGAGAAAGTGATAATTCAAATATGTATTTTTTAGACATTGTAGGTCAGGTCCTTGCATTTGTTCACACCTTTTAAGTTGTTCATTAATTGTAGGCGGTTGTGGATACTGTAGACATTTGTTGCAGACGGTTTCACCGATGATGATGATGTGGAACTTGTAGTGGGAACAGACTGCTCATTGCTTTTATCATTTTTATCATCATATAATATCACACTAACCCAGCAGCTCCTTACTAATAACTAGCCAAGAATGCCAGCTCAGAGAGGCCATTTGAGTGCTTGCATTGCTCACATTGCTCACTTAGTTTAAAACAAGGGGAAACGCTCTTACATAAGTAGGCCACTGGCAGAGAATTTCTACCTTTCTTAATCTACGTGAATGAGATTCTAGAGCATATTTGACATTCTAAAATGTTATTAGTGGTTCTGTATGCCCCCTGGGCCACTCTAATTTGACATGGCAAAGCGTCACTCCAAAGCCAGGCTGCTATCGCTAAGGCTAATGCACTGCACTACTCTGTGTTATATAACACATTTCTCTTTCATTACGAATGAATTCAAATACACAACCCAACAGAAACGCTGCAGAAACCACAACTGTAAGAACAAAATCCTGGTAGTTTTGCTGTGTGGCCGTTTAACACCACAAGAGCTGTCTTGTCCCAAATGGATAATCCAGCGATGTGGGTTAAAGTCAAAAGGATATCAAAAACAAAGCCCCATGCTTTCACAGCTGTCTCCGACACCTAGTTTCAGCACCGCGGTTAGCGCCCCCACCCAGTTAATAGCATTGACAAAGTGTACTGACCTGGAATGTCCACCCAACTAGCCTCCGAATACAAAGAGTTGCTCGGGTCAGAACGAGAGAGATACACGTGGCGTTATGGCGTGGACACAATGGACATACACTACCTTTTGTTTGTGGATTCAGTGTTACTGTCTGTCTGCGTATTCATCTCTTACTTTGACCTAGTGAAAGTATGAATGCAGATTTTGATCCATTCACCTTACGAGTCAGTGATTTCATAGCTATCACTGCATGTAGTGTTGTTGTGCCTGATTCAGAATTAGCCCTCTTCAATGAATATTAATGAATATTGTGATTCTTGGTAAATTCAATAGTATTCTTTTTTTTATTTTATAAGATTATTTTGATGTTGGCCCATATCCTGTAGGGCTGAAATAGATTTGGATTAATTCAGATAGTTTGTCATAGTAATTTAACGGTATCTCATCACACACATTGATGAAGTGTATGTGTTTAGTAGCAATGATTTATAGAAACCGATACAAGAAAGGCGTAATTCAGCAATGATGTCACTAGCAGTGACTGCTTGTTAAAGAGAGTCTGAGAGACCATTGCATAAAATGTTGGTGCCAAATATTTGCTCAGGTCAATCTGAGCTGCCATGTAGAGCTCTTATGAGGGTGGTTCCTATAGCACTCTGGTGGTGGTATGAAATAAGCAGTAGGTTAGATGGTGTTTACGGTGTCAGTACCGTGTCATTCTGGATATGAGCATCGAGGAGAGAAATGTGGATGATCTCATGGTGACTTTGTTGGAAAATATACCTTAGTGCTGTAACATTTTGATGGGTTTTACAAGATCATGGGTGTATCGTCTCACTGTAGCTTATTTAGATACGTTTATATGTATTTATTCATTTATTTGTCCTGGTGCTTATATGAAACTTTCAGCTCGGATTAGCTATTTAATTCACATTTACATTTATTCATTTGGCAGACACTTTCATCCAAAGCCACTTATGGAAATTGAATAACATATGCGTTAGCGTTTCTGTCCATTTATAGCAGCAGAATAACATGTGAGTTAGCGTTTCAGTCCATTTATAGAAACAGAATAACATGTGAGTTAGCATTTCAGTCCACATGCAGAGGACCTGCTGGTTTAGTTGACGTGCTTCTGAGTGCTTTGCTGAGGTCATTATCCATGCTCTGGTCAAGTGAGATTGAAATTATTGGGTGATAGTGACGCCTCCCAAATGACTGGTCACTGTACTCTTTGCTAGCTACCAATGCCCTGTGTCCTTGCACTCAACTGTGCTTTAGGCATTCTAGGAAAGGTTGACTTTTCAACCCAACACCAGTGTAGTGTAAACAACGTTAGCTCACATAAATAGCCTACAGAATTTAACCATTTCTTTGGGTACTATTTCTAGGTGTCGTTTTAGACACTTTTCTCCATCTTAGGTATTTATTCCTCACTCACTTCAAGTCCAATAATAACCAAATGCTTGCAGCTGAAGGACACCAGTCTCTGGGTCCCTAATCTGAATGCTGTGGAGAGTGCACTGAGCGTAGCGTCTTGTGCATGAACTAAACAAATCGCGAAGGGCACCAGAGCTAAGGGCACCAGAGCACCTATGATACTGCTGAGGAGCTCACTGGTGGTATTCCATTAGCAAATGGATATATAGTAGCATCGTAGTTTAGTGTGTTAGTTAGCCTGTAGACTGGGCCTGTGTTGTGAGTGTTATTAGCCTGTAGACTGGGCCTGTGTTGTGAGTGTTATTAGCCTGTAGACTGGGCCTGTGTCGTGAGTGTTATTAGCCTGTAGACTGGGCCTGTGTTGTGAGTGTTATTAGCCTGTAGACTGGGCCTGTGTTGTGTGAGTATTATTAGCCTGTAGACTGGGCCTGTTTCTCTCATTAGTGCCCCTACATTGAGCTTTGGCAATAATGTTTCTGAAACTTTCATGCCAATAAAGCTATATTGAATTGAATTGAATTGAATTGAATTGAATTGAATTGAATTGAATTGAATTGAATTGAATTGAATTGAATTGAATTGAATTGAATTGAATTGAATTGAGTGAGCAAGAGAGGGTGCACACTGACCATAATCCCAGAATAATGATAACAGATTCATAGTCCTGTTTTAGGGAATGTATCCGATTACCTGAGGCCTAGGTAGCAGATCTGTGTTCTAGTACGCAGAACACATTCTCTCTCGCGTTTTCTCCTTCTCCCTCCTTCCATCACAGGCAGATGTGTAAGGAGTTCACTGACTACTGTATCTCAGTATTCTAGTCTCTCTCTCTTTCTCGCTCCCTCCATCACAGGCAGATGTGTAAGGAGTTCATTGACTACTGTATCCAGTTTCCTAGTAGGCCTAACTCTCTCTCTCTCTCTCTCTCTCTCTCTCTCTCTCTCGATCCCTCCATCCCTCCGATGTAAGGAGGAGTTCACTGACTACATCAGTATTCTAGCCGGGGGAATTCTCTCTGTGTGTCCATGACAGGCAGCTGTGGAAGGAGTATATTGACTTTAGCAGTTTTGTAGTAGGCCTAATTCTCTCCCTCCCTCCCTCCCTCCCTCCCTCCCTCCATTACTCCCTTCTTCCCTCCATTACAGCTACTGTAGATGTTTAAGAGGTTGACTGACTATATCAGTTTTCTAGTAGGCCTAACTCTCTCTCTCTCTCTCTCTCTCTCTCTCTCTCCCTCTCCCTCCCTCTCTGTGTGTCCATGGCAGGCAACTGTAAGGAGTATATTGACTACATCAGTATAATAGTCCTAACTCTCTCCCTCTCTCTCTCTCTCTCTCTCTCTTTCTCTCTCTCCCTGTGTGTGTCCACTGCAGGCAGCTGTAAGGAGTATATTAGAGTATAATAGTATAATATTACAGTATAGTAGTCCTAACTCTCTCTCTCTCCCTGTGTGTGTCCACTGCAGGCAGCTGTAAGGAGTATATTGACTACATCAGTATAGTAGTCCTAACTCTCTCTCTCTCTCCCTGTGTGTGTCCACTGCAGGCAGCTGTTGACTACATCAGTATAGTAGTCCTAACTCTCTCTCTCTCCCTGTGTGTGTCCACTGCAGGCAGCTGTAAGGAGTATATTAGAGTATAATAGTATAATATTACAGTATAATAGTCCTAACTCTCTCTCTCTCCCTGTGTGTGTCCACTGCAGGCAGCTGTGTAAGGAGTATATTAGAGTATAATAGTATAATATTACAGTATAGTAGTCCTAACTCTCTCTCTCTCCCTGTGTGTGTCCACTGCAGGCAGCTGTGTAAGGAGTATATTAGAGTATAATAGTATAATATTACAGTATAATAGTCCTAACTCTCTCTCTCTCCCTCTGTGTGTCCATGGCAGGCAACTGTAAGGAGTATATTGACTACATCAGTATAGTAGTCCTAACTCTCTCTCTCCCCCTGTGTGTGTCCACTGCAGGCAGCTGTGTAAGGAGTATATTAGAGTATAATAGTATAATATTACAGTAGTAGTCCTAACTCTCTCTCTCTCCCTCTGTGTGTCCATGGCAGGCAACTGTAAGGAGTATATTGACTACATCAGTATAGTAGTCCTAACTCTCTCTCTCTCTCCCTGTGTGTGTCCACTGCAGGCAGCTGTAAGGAGTATATTGACTACATCAGTATAGTAGTCCTAACTCTCTCTCTCTCCCTGTGTGTGTCCACTGCAGGCAGCTGTGTAAGGAGTATATTAGAGTATGATAGTATAATATTACAGTAGTAGTCCTAACTCTCTCTCTCTCCCTGTGTGTGTCCACTGCAGGCAGCTGTAAGGAGTATATTGACTACATCAGTATAGTAGTCCTAACTCTCTCTCTCTCTCCCTGTGTGTGTCCACTGCAGGCAGCTGTTGACTATATCAGTATAGTAGTCCTAACTCTCTCTCTCTCCGTGTGTGTGTCCACTGCAGGCAGCTGTGTAAGGAGTTCACTGACCTGTTGGCCCAGGACCGCACGCCGCTGGGCAACTCTCGGCCGGCGCCCATCCTGGAGCCGGGCATCCAGAGCTGCCTGTCCCACTTCAGCTTCATCACGCACGGCTTCGGCTCTCCGGCCATCTGCGCCGCGCTGACCGCCCTGCAGAACTACCTGACCGAGGCGCTCAAAGGACTGGACAAGATGTTCCTCAACAACCCGTCGGCCAACCGCCACGGAGGAGGAGGAGGAGGAGGAGGAGGAGGAGGAGGGGGCGACAAAGGCTCCGGCGACAAGGAGGAGAAGCAGCGGAAATAAGGAGAGATTTATACTAACGGGGAAAAAGAGAGAGAGAAAGAGAGGAGGAAGAAGAGAAAAACAGAAGAAAATCAGAAGAGAAAACAAAGTGGATGGAATGAGGAATGTGGAGCATGAGAGAATGAGAGTGAAAAAGAGAGAGCGAGAGTGTGTGTGTGTGTGTGTGTGTGTGTGTGTGTGTGTGAGAGAGAGAGAGAGAGAGAGAGAGAGGCTTACACAAACCACTCAGATGTTTTAAAAGTCCTTTATGCTCTTAGCTTTACGGTTGCGTTTCTGTTGTTGGGGATGAGAGTGCTTGGCGTGACGTTCTGTTGTTGGGGATGAGAGTTCTGGGCGTGACGTTCTGGGTGTGACATTCTGGACGGCGATGAGGCGGTGGAGGAGGACCCGAGGGAGAACAGCAGTGGACCGGACGATGGAATACAAAACAAACACGGATTTGAGAGAATATTACTGGACTGACACCACAGTGCTACTGCTCACAGAGACAGAGATTATGATTTCACATCTAGGAGTGTGTGTGTGTGTGTGTGTGTGTGTGTGTGTGTGTGTGTGTGTGTGTGTGTGTGTGTGTGTTTATATGTGCACAGTGCCAGAGATGGACTGTCTCCATCAGTTTGGACCAATAGAAGTGTTAAAATCCAATTGAAATGAGACCTCAGAATATCTACTTCAACACACAGACACACATACCGAGAGAGAATGTGTGTGTGTGTGTGTGTGTGTGTGTGTGTGTGTGTGTGTGTGTGTGTGTGTGTGTAACACAGGAATAGTTGATAGCAGAGTGATGATTGTGCATGTTCTTTTCTGTTCTGACTCAAAAAGGGTCGACTCACACGTCATCGGTGCGCGTCTGCTTTTAGTGAAGGTGCAACTTCACATGCCAGCTGTTTATACCGAATAACTCTGAGCCTTGCCGTCTATGGAGTAGTCTGTAAAATGGTGTCGGGGGAGTTATGATTCAGAACCAGCGAGAAACTTTTAGTCGTCTCGGCAGAAGGTATAGTGCTCGGGCCAGACGATCAAGAGCGGGACATAACGTGGGCTAGCTGTAGAGTTGTGGGAAGGCTGTCGAAGAGAGTCCGAACCGGCCATCGAGCCATGGTGCGTGCCATCCCATATCCGCCGTCATCATATCGGCCAGACGAGGTCATGCGGCGCAGCAGAAGCACGCAAATGGAAAATCACGTCACTCCACTTGTCGATACGATTACTGACATCGTCCGTCACACGCGTTTTGAGATGAGGGAGCAACCCGCATAATCCATCATAGGAGCGAATACATGACTGAATCATCACTTTCATCGCACAGAAGAGAACGACACAAACGAGGACTTTCTCTTATCTGTTATATTTCTTTTTCGTTCAGCCCCCCCTAAAACCTAGAATCGATTAGCCTGAACAGTGTTTCTATTTGGGTTCATTCAGAGGAATGCGGCTTCGAAAATATTATAACGTCCCTCTAGATTATTTGATAAACGTGAAGTAGGCCTATGTAGTTTGTTTGAAGCCTCTCAATGCTAACTTTACTGCACCATTGGGTTAGTATAGCAGTATTAAATTGCACATGATCGAACGACACATTCTATTGTTTGTGTTTCACACATAATTTATTTTAGAAAATCTCTAATCATTTCGTTACAGGGTGAGTTGTGCAACTAAATAAATGGCCAATAAGTCCGCATGACAAGTTTTTGACAAGCTTTTGTTTTGGGCCAATTTGTAAAAAAGAAAAAAGAAAAAGAAAAACTCAGCGACAAAAGAAGATTGATATTGACGCGTACTGAGAATGAACGCACTGGGGGTGACGTCAGACAAGACATCTTGAACTTTACCTGCCACTTGATGAAGAGCACTCCCGTAAAACTGTGAGATGTACACGCGGGCACGCTCCACCGACACGACTCAACCCCTCGGGCTCTCCGAAGCGCGAGCGGCCGATCGGAGAGGAGGGAGAGCACGAGGAGGCGAGCTCGTTACCGTCTGCCTGGGCTCGAGCCTCTCCGTTGCACGGGAGGTGATTTCCCGGCGCATCAGGATCCTCGTTTGCTTGATGTGAAGTTGAAGGGAGGGGGACTACTTATATTTATGTTTGTATATATTTATTTATGCCTAATTTAATGGGAGTTTGTACATAAGAACTTCTGTGACTGTACTTCTGTGCGTGGGTGAACGCTTGGTTTAGGTAGCATCTTGTATTTTTTTCTGTTTCTTAAACAAGCTGTTATGGTGATGGGTAGAAGTTGGTTTTGTCCAGTGAATTCATTTATATCAAAAAAGAATAAATCTTGTGTTTTATTGTAAAACTGTTTATCTTTTGTTGTTCCAGCAGCAGCCTTGCACGTATGCGTTCACACAAACACTATGCATGCACAATTAGATGGATGGAATTGCCCATCAGTTTTGTTAGGCGTTGTCCGTCTAATACAGTCTTAACACATGCCTATTTTTTTTTTTTGAGTTTTTGAATGTTTTAAAAACCAACAACAATACTTCTACTAATAATGATAATAACATTATTAATGACTGTTCTATCGCCAAATGCCAGCACAGTCCAGTAGACGCAGGCTATTCACCTGCAATACATAATACGTTGTTCATAAAATATAAGGTGCTGTCTTTATTAAAACGACAAAATGTAGACTTTTATCAGAGTACTAAATGTAGGTAGCCTATGGAGGAACTGGAGGCCTTTGGACATCTATTAATTTCCGCGCATCCTCAAAGATAGATCTGAGAATTACGGGTGTTGTCATATGACTGCACTAGGGCACCTTTGAGCGTAGCAGCTCATCTAGACCTCATAAAAATCTCATCGGGCCCTGACATTTCCCACATGTTAATAAAGGATTAATGCAACATACATTACACAGTCATTAAATGTTACAACACACAATAAAGATTTTTAGCAAAAAAAAAAAAAAAAAAAAAAAAAAAATTCTACACATCCAAGCCGAGTTCTTCATTAGCAATGAAATATTCCACGCCTGATTGTGATATTTGACAATATTTTAAAGACAATATTTAGGCAGACCTAAATTCTTTCTAAAGTTGCATTTTCAAAATTTGGTTGACAAATAAAAGGTCTATTCCATTTTTGTATTTAGCTCAAATAAATAGCCTATAGGCTTATTTATGGAAATGTAAAGGAAACTTAAATTCTAATATAAATGGTAGCCTAAATGTAAGCCTATATATTTCGCAGATATTCTGTTATTTTTCAGGTTGAGATTTTTGTGGGTGTCTCTCTGCGGCCTCTTTATTAGCTCGTGCTGTTCCCTGTGCACCGGCCCGCTGAATGAAAGCTCGCGCTGGTGTATTTAATGCAGGGGGAGCGAGCGCGTGGCCTGCGGGTCCCGTCGCGTGACTCATCAAGCAGAAAGTATTGTGACCCAGGTGCAGCACCCGAATGTCCGCGAGGGACGGCATCTCCGGGAGAGTCAGATATTTCACTGCGGCAACAAAAGACAAGATTCGCCCTCTATAACGCACCCCTCACCCCACCCCACAACAAAAACACAACAGAGCGTCGAAATGCTCCCATCACATCTAAAAGCGCAGTGCAGTCAAGACATAACAAACAACGCACTATAGGTCTACGTCTTACACAAATAATATCACCACCAGAGAGGATACATATTTACTATGATTATATTTATAATGCCTCTGGAAACGATAACAAATAATAAACAATCAGAACCATTATGATAAGATTGTTTTGTTGTTGTTTAGCAGGGATGACATCAGTATCCTGTTTGAAGCAAAAGGAAGCAAAGTCCTGCTGTACCCTCCTCTGTCTTGATGG
>NC_085005.1:30584754-30589754 GCF_963854185.1 Sardina pilchardus
CGTTTCAACACGGACAATCAGGCGTTTTGTACACAGAAACTGTATTGTTTTAATCCAGAGAGGAGACAATGTGAACGTACTCTGTCTGTCATCTGATAAAAACTGACCACTCTTTTATCACCACTGCCATTCCCTTTGGCTTTTAAGTTCATTGCTAGCTTGCCTCAGGGTTAGGTTTATGGTTAGACATGGTGTGGGACTATGATTACAGTTTTTCTCAATTGTTTACACACAATTTCTGGTACTTGAGACACAATTCTCATAATATGTAGCTCATGCACCAACCTCCTGAACCGATTCTGCTGAACTATAAGCACAATTTCTGCTTTACACTCAAATTGCAGTTCTATAATACACTGTTTTCAAAACACTACACACAATTCTGTGCATTAGACACAATTTTCATGAAGAAAATCGCTTGTTTTCACAAAGAACACACTGCCATTCAAATTCTAAAGCTAACTGCCCTACCATGCACACTGACTCATCAGATGGGCAAACTCCTGTCACACAGTCTTACAATTAGCAATCAGAACTTTAGTATTACAGTAGTAGTACAGGCAGAGGCAGAGCCAGAGGAGTGAGAGTAAGAGGAGGAGGATGGGGAGGCCAAGGACCGTTATCTCTGATGAGATCCGAGCCACTAGAACATTGCAGTGCTGCGTATCAATACAGTACAGTACCGGACAGTACAATACAGCTCAATGAGCACAGTAGCACAGTAGTACAGTATTGCCTGTGGGCTGTTCTGTAGGACTGTAAAAATAAAGTATGTTTCAAGTATTTGGGGAAAGTACTGTAATCCTACTTTGTGTATTCCTACACAGCTTACAGTATTTTACTATTTGTTTGGCAGCCGAAAGATTACCAACACAAGGGCTTCTGTCTCCTGAACAGGAAACTGAAATCATGAGCATTGTCCTACAAAAAACGGCATAACATTACCGCAAATACAAAGAAAAATAATAGAAATCAATGAGATATTTCAAAATATTGATAGGGTAAGCATATCAACTCACTGTATCAGCTTATCTACTGTTTGTAGTACTGTTTGTAGTGTAACACTGAACAGAAAAAGGCCCAAGTCATTATAATGAATGGAGAAGAAGTGTTTTCAATTCATCGCAGTGTTTTACACTGAGCACCTCAGTGTTCAACTGGTCCTTATAAATGTCTTGATATATGATGGTTTGTGTGTGTCTCTTGAGAACAAAAGAGCATTTTGAGGAGAAATTACATTGTTTTGAAGGTTAAGTGTCATTTTGCAGGAGAATTGTGGAGTTTTGCCCATTGTGTGTGTTGTTTTGGATTTGTGTGTAGAGTTCTGAGAATATGAGGCATGCTTTCAGAAAATGTGTGTTAACAATTGAGAAAAACTGTAAGATTAGGTTTAAGTTTAGGGGGGTTTAGTTTAGGGGTTTTAGATAAGGCTTGCTGGGTCAGGGTGCTAGCAGGTTGCTAGGCACATCCCATTCCTGCGCTGTTCCAGTTCTATTGGATATTTACAGCGCTGACCGCACCACAGCACGGAGACTGGGAGTGTGTGTGTGTGTGGAGGAGAGGGGAGTGTGTGTGGAGGAGAGGGGAGTGTGTGTGGAGGAGAGGGGAGTGTGTGTGGAGGAGAGGGGAGTGTGTGTGGAGGAGAGGGAAGTGTGTGTGGAGGAGAGGGGAGTGTGTGTGGAGGAGAGGGGAGTGTGTGTGTGGAGGAGAGAGAAGTGTGTGTGGAGGAGTGTGTGTGTGTGTGGAGGAGAGGGAAGTCAGGGGCAGTAATCCTGTATTGGGAAAAGTCCAGGGGGGGAAGGGGGGGAGAGATGGGAGTTTAAACCAGAACGACACACACACACACACACACACACACACACACACACACACGGACACACACGGACACACACACACACACGGACACACTCACGGACACACTCACACACACGGACACACATGGACACACACACACACACACACACACACACACACACACACACACACACACACACGGACACACTCACATGGACACACACAGGCACATATGCACAGCTTGCAATAAAACTTCCATCAGAAACTCACAGCACTTCACAGAAGTTCTAGAATGCACAAGGAGTGACCACACACAACCAGCCTCAGATGGCCTGTGTGTCTGTGTGTGCATGCTGCATGTGTGTGTGTGTGTGTGTGTGTGTGTGTGTGTGTGTGTGTGTGTGTGTGAGAGAGAATGAAGAAAAACAGAGTGTGATGTTAAGTCTGTATTTTAGTGTTTGAGGTCCGGTTCTAATTGAAGCCACATTTTCTACAACCGTAAACCTGCAGTGGTCCTCATACACACAAACTTATTTGGCTCCAGAGAAACTGTGTGTGTGTGTGTGTGTGTGTGTGTGTGTGTGTGTGTGCGGGCGACTGCATGTGTGTGTGTGTGTGTGTGTGTGTGTGTGTGGGCGACTGCATGTGTGTGTGTGTGTGTGTGTGCGTATGCGGGCGACTGCATTTGTGTGTGTGTGTGTGTGTGTGTGTGTGTGTGTGTGTTGCCAGGGGCGATGACCATGTCCTGGGCTCTCTGCTCATAACCTTGACCTGCTTTTTTCCCTGCCTCAGCACTAGCAGCTGTGTCACTACAGCTCAGCATCTGTTTACTGATCACACACACACACACACACACACACACACACACACACACACACACGTAGAGGGGAGGAGAGAGAGAGGCAGAGAGAGAGAGAGAGAGAGGGAGAGATAGAGAAAGACCCCCTCTTTGCTATATCAGTTTGTTGAAACACAAGAACAGTAAAGATAACATTGTTGCAAAAGACTGTTCTCAATTACCTAGTAATGAGGAAAACTACACTACCCACAATCACAATTCCTCCACTTCAAGTACACTAGTAATGACGAAAACTATACCCATAATGACAATTCCTCCACTTCAAATACTTTCACTTCACTAGTCCAAGAGCAGAGGAGAGGAAAAGTATTTGTATATGAGAACTTTCCTTGAAACATAATAAAACTCCTTGTCTTTGTGCATGAGAACTTTCCTTAAAGCGTAATAAAACGCTGTGTCCAGAGACTGTGCAAATGTATAAATGTGAGACAGCTAGTATCTAGAAAACTCTCTCCCTGTGTGTGTGTGTGTGTGTGCGTGTGTGTGTGTGTGTGTGTGTGTGTGGAGACTGCAGGCTGTAAGTGAGGCAATAATGCAGACCCTCGATGCACTCGTCAGTTTTAATGGACACTGGGTGAATTGCTCCCTCTCTCTGTCTGTCTCTCCTTCTTTCCCTCTCTCTCTCTCTCTCTCTCTCTCTCTCTCTCTCTTTCACTCACTCTTTCACTCCCAGACTCTGAGAATAATCTTGTCAGACTACTGTCAGAAGGCGAACATGTGTTAGAGTGTGTGAATAAATGTGCACGTGTGTGTTTATGAGTTAGGTGCATGTGTGTAAATGAGTGTGTGTGTGTGTGTGTGTGTGTGTGTAAGAGAGAGAGTTTTTGATGTGTTTGCTGTCTTCTGTTGTGGTCTATAATACTGGCTTGGGCTATTTCCTTTTGTGTTTATGAGTTAGGTGTGTGTGTGTGTGTGTGTGTGTGTGTGTGTGTGTGTGTGTGTATATATTTTTGATGTGCTTGCTGTCTCCTGTTGTGGTCTGTAACACTGGCTTGAGTTATTTTCTTTTGTGTTCATGAATTAAGTGCATGTGTGTGTGTGTGTGTGTGTGTGTGTGTGTGTGTGTGTGTGTGTGTGTGTGTGTGTGTGTGTGTGTGTGTGTGTGTGTGTGTGTGTGTGTGTGTGTGTTGTGGTCTGTAACACTGTAACACTGGCTTGGGTTATTTTGTTTCTTATGGCTCGACTTTACATGCTGGCTAAATTCAGGCCTCTGGCGTCTGTTATTCACACATGGGTGAACACACATAGAAACACACACACACACACACACACACACACACACACACATGAACACACACACACACACACCACACACACAAGCACATGCACATGCACAGAAAAAGAAAGCGAGAGAAAAACAGAGTGAGAGAGTGAGAGAGAAAGATACATTTTGTGGTCAGTAAAAACACGCACACACAGACACAGACACACACACAGACACACACACACACACACACAAACACATCTACACATGCATGCGTGTCAGTACCGTACAACACACACAGAAAGCCGCACTGCCTGGTCTTGGCTGGTTGAATATGCTCTTGTGTGCGGTGGGTCGCCGCACACATAAACCTTGGCCTCTGCTAGACAGTAATATGCATTGTGTGTGTATGCGTGTGTGTGTGTGTGTGTGTGTGTGTGTGTGTGTGTGTTTCCTTCAGAGGGATGGATTGGGAATCCCAGATCCTCTAGATGGCCATTAGTGCTGGCTGAAGCACAGCAGCTTTTATATCTTCATGATGTGTGCTGTGTTTTTATCCAAATGTGTGTGTGTGAGTGTGTGTGTGTGCGCGCATGAGAGAGTGCAATTGTCTATATGTACTTTAATCCTTGAGAGTATATTTAACGGGTTTGTAAAAACAAAAAGACTTCTTTGGATATTGTGCATATTTACAGGTGCATCTTTGTATGTAGTGCTTGAATTAAAGCTTAAATCTAAAATGCCTTTTAAGTGCATTAAAGCACCATCTATAATGTCTCATAAGTGCATCATAATGTCTCATAAGTGCATTATAATGTCTCATAAATACATTAAAGTGGATGGCTAATGCATTCACCATATTTCATCATTTCTGTCATGAGCCTGAGTAAATCTAGGCTGTTATTGTTACAGTAATACAGAGAACACATGTTATTGTTGTTCCCTATTACAGGATTAAATGCAATGCTTATGACGTGTATTTTTCATAATGTTAAAGCTCAGATGCCATCAATCACGAGATGGCTTTGTAAGACACACATCCCAATATGTGTATGATTGCTGAAAGTCTTCTGTCTTTATGTGTGTAATTACTTAATTGTCTGATTATGGACTGTTGTTAATGATAGTTCAGGTTTACGTGAA
>NC_085005.1:30594754-30612254 GCF_963854185.1 Sardina pilchardus
GATGGAGCTGAGACATCAAAGCGGCGGATTACAGCTCCGCCAGAGGGCCCATCCTCAGCCTTATTATACGCCTTGCCCCTAATCCTGTTATCTGCAGTATATAGCTGTGTTTAGGAGCCCTCATGCACACACACACACACACACACACACACACACACACACACACACACACACACACACATCATGCACATGCAAACTCAGACACACACACACACACACACACACACACACACACACACACACACGCTAATAAACAGACACCATATACACACAAATGCGCACACAAACACATGAAACACACAAACACACACACACACACACACACACACACACAAGAGAAAGAGTTTCACATCAATATTCATGTCAGTCCTTGTATTATGAAATCTCTTTTCCAGTTGCCACACAAGCACACCCTCCCTCTCACACTGACTCGTTCTCACACACAGATACACACACACACACACACACACACACACACACACACACACACAGATACACACACACATACACACAAACACACAAACACACACACACACACACACACACACACACACACACACAGATGCACACGCTTGCATATATACATATCTTGGATTTAGATGCACCATTAAACTCAATCCCTGACATGCAAAGACTGAGGTTAGTGGGAGGTTATCCAGATCGCGTCTGTGATCACGATTATTACGTCATGTGGCCCCGCAGTCTTAGTTCCTGCACGATTATTAGCATCATGTGGCCCCACAGACTTAGTTCCTGCACGATTATTACCATCATGTGGCACCGTAGTCTTAGTTCCTGCACGATTATTACCGTCATGTGGCCCCACAGACTTAGTTCTTACCATCATGTGGCCCCGCAGTCTTAGTTCCTGCACGATTATTACCATCATGTGGCCCCGCAGTCTTAGTTCCTGCACGATTATTACCATCATGTGGCCCCGCAGTCTTAGTTCCTGCACGATTATTACCATCATGTGGCCCCGCAGTCTTAGTTCCTGCACGATTATTACCATCATGTGGCCCCGCAGTCTTAGTTCCTGCATGATTATTACCGTCATGTGGCCCCGCAGTCTTAGTTCCTGCACGATTATTACCGTTTTAGTTCCTACACGATTATTACCATCATGTGGCCCCACAGTCTTAGTTCCTGCACGATTCTCCAGTGGTTCCCTGGTATATCATGTGGCCCCGCAGTCTTAGTTCCTGCACGATTATTACCATCATGTGGCCCCCAGTCGCAGTTCCTACACGATTATTACCGTCTCTAGTGGTTCCCTGGTACATCATGTTGTGACTATTACCGTCTCTAGTGGTGCCCTGGTACATCATGTGACTATTACCGTCTCTAGTGGTGCCCTGGTACATCATGTGACTATTACCGTCTCTAGTGGTGCCCTGGTACATCATGTGACTATTACCGTCTCTAGTGGTGCCCTGGTACATCATGTGATTATTACCGTCTCTAGTGGTGCCCTGGTACATCATGTGACTATTACCGTCTCTAGTGGTGCCCTGGTACATCATGTGATTATTACCGTCTCTAGTGGTGCCCTGGTGCATCATGTGATTATTACCGTCTCTAGTGGTGCCCTGGTACATCATGTGACTATTACCGTCTCTAGTGGTGCCCTGGTACATCATGTGATTATTACCGTCTCTAGTGGTGCCCTGGTACATCATGTGATTATTACCGTCTCTAGTGGTGCCCTGGTACATCATGTGACTATTACCGTCTCTAGTGGTGCCCTGGTACATCATGTGACTATTACCGTCTCTAGTGGTGCCCTGGTGCATCTCTGCTGCTGACCTCTGGGTCTGGTTTGACCTCTGCTGGAGGGAGTGTCTCTCTGGCTCTGAAGAGAGGTTCTTGGGGTGCTACTGTATGTAGAACCATGCAAGCGTTAAGGAACCCTTATGCGTTCCTTCGATGAACCATTTAGGGGGTGTCATACATGAAGCATGCACCAGAACCATTTTTGGTTCTATCGAAGTGCCATACTTTATTTCTAAGAGTGAACTGGTTCACTTTACAGGTCAACATGAGCCAGGAGATATGTGGAGCACATCACCAGTCAACCATATTGTGGTAGTGAAGGCTCCTTCATGTCCAATGAGTGACCGTTAAATACGGACGCATGAGACGAGTTTTTTGCTGCATAATATCCATATTTAGGATCATCAGTTTCTCCAACACTGTTGGAAACTCTACTCTGAAAAGTTCTGCTGGTTAGTATTTGTGATATTAACTAGCAGAACCTTTTGTGAAACTGTAACTCGAAAGAGAAACCATCATAGATGTTGTGGTAACTATGGAATCAGCGTCTGTAGTGGAGAGGAATTGAAACATATAATTCTCAAGCTAATGAACAAAATGATACATTCTAGAAAGAAGATTTGGGACACGAGAACAGAAAAAGTAAACATTATTTCTAAAATAATGATGGCGAAGACCATGCAAGAGGGCTGGCATGAATGCGAGCGACAGTCATAGGTAGGTAGATTATCTAGGTTGTTCACTTACGACAGCGCTATGCGTGGTCTGAAGCTGTCACAATTTTTTCTTAAGTTACGTTACACGTATAGACTTGTAGACCTATAGACTATAGAAGCATATTTTTTTTACAATAGGCTTACGATATGCGTAAGGTCTACAATCAGCTAATGAGTGCTTTGGATTAGAGGGCCTCGGTGCCCATGGCGACCTGGGTTTGGGTCCGGCCCGGGTCATTTCCTGATCCAACCCCATCTCTCTCTCTCACTCACTTCCTGTCATTCTTTTCACGGTCCTATCTGGATAAAGGCAAAAACGCCCTCAGAATATAGGCTACTTTAAAAGTGCTACGGTGGAGATCATGCCTCTTCAAAGGCCAGATTATTCCCTGAAAGTGGACAGACCCCAAGAAATGAAAAAAAACCCCTGATTCTTTGGGACTGACTCCAGTTCAATTTAGATGTCACCGATTGAGCGGTCTAGCGCTGAATAGTTTGATGTTCACAACTTAAATGAGATCTATTTCTGAAGTGAACTGGAGATCACTTTGAACCTGGGGAAGGTAGGCATACTTTAATTCGGTTGTTTTAGAGAAATCTGAGATGGCCTAATGGCCAAACATTTGTTTATTACCCTCGTCACTACTGAAAGAAATGCAAAAAGAAAAGGTGAGATCTTTGAGTGTGACCTTTTCTGATTTTGTTCTAAAGAAACCTTGAATGATGTTTTTTAAATAAAGTTTGGGAGGAGTGCATAGGGATGATTGACAGCTATCGCTCAAATCACCTCCGTCTCCTTGGAGATTTGAACCCTCTTTATTGGTCTACTTAATCACAAAGTGGTGTTGCTACGCACCCCACTTCCTCCCTATAGATAGACCTTTGAAGTACTCCTTGTATCTTTGCCCATACAGGGAGATCTGATATCTTGTGACTTTCCCTATAGGAAAATAACATGGGGATTTTGAACACCTGTTAAACTCTCACGGGGACAAAGAAGTCTGAAACACAGGCATTTTTCCCTATAGGTTTTTGTCATCTGCCAGTCAGTTCTGTGGTCTTCAGTATGTTAATGTAAGACGGATCTCCTCAAGTGGCAAAAATCACAGTTCTGGGTTTGTGTCGTAGGCCAAAGTCAGAGGCTCCATTTAGCTCCGAGGATCTTATCCAAAGGGGTTGTTAGTGGACACATGCGCACAATCTCTGCGACAGGTATGTCAGGACCACGGTCAGCTACCAAGCCAAGCATACTTCCTGATGGCACTCTAAATCAAGCATCCTCATGGGGCCGACATCCATTCGTTGCCATGGATTCCATGTTTCCATGGGCTTCAGTTGTGACCTCAGGAAGCTCATGTGTCCTGAGTTTAAACTCCTTCCTGTTTTGGCCCCGATGAGTGTGTACCCCACCAGGGACACACCCCAACACCATCCCCACGTTCCCCAGTCAAGAGCAGATCTCTGAGGTGCATCATGTCTGAGAGAATCTAGGCCTACCAGACATGGAGTCACCCAGTTTGGAGGTTATTTTGATCTGTTAGGCTGTCTTCTGTTCTAGTCTTATCTCCCGTCCTCTCTCTATCTGTCTGTGTGTATGTGTGTGTGTGTGCGTGTGTGTGTGCCTGCGTGCGTGTGTGTGTGTGTGTGTGTGTGTGTGTGTTGCTGTGCATTAGCATTGCTGCTGACTGATGTGGATCTGAGAGGCCAGTGAAGAGTTAATTGGCTAATAAGCAGTGGGCTAATTGGTTGAGGCTTTCTCTGCTATCAGCAGTTATGGGAGAGGGCAGGCGAGAGGCAAAATGAGAGAAGAGAGAGACGAGAGAGAGAGAAAGAGAATTTGAATTTTAAAATACAACTTTAATGATCTATTCTTTCGCGTATGTTACAGAAAGGGCTTTTTCTTTAAGAGACCATTAGTCTCTATGAATTCATGAAAGATGACAACAAACAAATGAAACATACATAAATAAAAAAGAAATAACAAATAAATAAGCTGAATAAATAAGTAAATAAGGACTTAATTAAGCCACATGTTCTCCATAAACCAGTTCATCGCTCCTAACAGAGCATAAAACTTCTCTGTAACACCATACGTCTTCAAAAATTCCAAACTCTTTCATTCCAGCATAGTATCTAAAATCTATCAAAATCCTTGACTTCACTAGTCTTTTAAACACACACACTGGATCATGATCAGATGTATTTTCAAGTATACTTCTTCTACTAACCCAGATTGCCATCTTTGCTTTTCCCAGTATGAAGTTTAATAACTGACAGCAAGATTTGCGTTTTTGCGTGTACTTAACTCCCAAGATAAAAACATTCTTAGTAAAAACCAAACCAAAACATGTAAAAATACATTCTAACAATTGGAACAAGGAGATAAGCCTATGACACTCCATAAAACAGTGAAAAACTGTCTCTCTTTCAGAACAGCTAGGACATTGATCATCAACCATAGGATTTAGCACCGTAACAAAAGAATTAACAGGCACAATACCATGCAAGATCTTCCACTGTAAGTCCCCATATCTCTTTGTTAATGGTGGTTTATAAAAGATTCTCCAGTTCGGTTTAACACTGTCATCTAACACAAGCTTAGCCCGCCATGGTGTATCAGTCCTTGTATTAAGTTTTAATTTGTTCAAAACCTTAACACAGGCTTTATACAGTTCTTTACCATCAGTTTCATCCAGATACATTTTTTCAAAACAAGAAACATTCAACAAAGGTCCTTCACACCCATCAAATTGTGGCATGAGGGTCAATTTTGGAAACAGAAAACCATCATTCATTTCAGAACTATTGGCACAGAAAGATCTCAACATATCACACTCCTTCTTTGTCAAGACACTTTTCCATTTGCTTAATAACTGTGCCACAACTCGTGTTGACTTCATTTTTAAAGCAGCAGCCACAGGTTCAACCTTATCAAGTTCAGGGCCTGCTAGAGACACTAGATTCTCCAACGTTTTTACACCATGGCTCTCTAAAATGAAGTCCAATGGTAAGGATGATTCTCTTGATATATCCAGCCTAGATCCCCTTGTCAACGGTTCTTTCAACAGCAGTGGTGCAGATATTGAAAATTCACATCTCTGTATTTTAAATAAGCAAAGCACTTTAAAAAATCCACAATAGAATGAAGGCAGATTCTTGAAAGGCAGCCTGTTGGGGTCCATTAAGAAAAGGGAAAGATCTAACTGCAAACCTCCCAGTCTTCGCAATATAGTATAGGCCAAAGGTCTCCACAATAAGTCTCTTGGGCCTACAAGTAGTCTTTGAAGAAACTGAAGGCGGAAGGCAGCGACTCGGCTGACCAGGTGAACAAGTCCTTGGCCTCCCTCATCTTTAGGCAAAAATAACACGCTTTGGGGGATCCAATGGAGCTTATCCCAAAAGAAATTCACCATTTCAGTTTGAATATCAGACAACAACTTTTGGGGAGGGTTCAATACCATTAGACGATGCCAAAGTGCGGATGCCACCAAATTGTTACAAATTAAAACACGCCCTCTATAGGACATGTGAGGCAATAGCCAAGACCATCTTTTGAGACGTCCTTTCATTTTTTCAAAGACCCCTTCCCAATTTTTCTGTTCTGTTTGACTATCACCCAAGAAAACACCTAAGTACTTAAATCCCTTCGTGCCAGATTTCAGTCCTTGAGGTAGTTTTAGTGTCCTGCCTTCCCATTTTCCACCTAATAGTGCTTCACTTTTGTCCCAATTGACCTTTGCTGATGATATCTTCCCAAAACTTGTGACCGTATCAGTTAAAACATCAACATCTTCTTGATTCTTTACAAAAACCACCAAATCATCAGCATAAGCAGATAACAGATATTTTGAACCACATAGAGAAAACCCAGAAACGACCATCCTCAATCTATGCAATAGGGGCTCAATAGCAAGAGAATACAACATACCAGAGAGTGCACAACCCTGCCTTATTCCCCTCTGAGCTTTAAACGGAGAACATAAACCACCATTAAATTTTAAGATACTTTCAGCACCACAATATAAAACTCTAATCTTAGCAACAAAACCTGGACTGAAACCAAAAGCTGTTAAAGTTTTCCATAAATATTGATGCTCAACCCGGTCAAATGCTTTTTCCTGATCCAGGGAAATCAGACCAGTATCTATGCCCAATAATCTGGAGATGTCTAAAATGTCTCGAATTAAAGCAATGTTATCAAATATGGATCTTCCAGGGATGCAATATGTTTGATCTGTATGGACCACCTGCCCCATCACATTCCTCAATCGGATAGCCAGTGCTTTTGAAAAGATCTTCAAATCAGAACACAGAAGCGCAACAGGTCGCCAATTTTTTATCTCATGGAGATCACCTTTCTTGGGCAGTAGAGTTAGGACTGCCCTCCTACAACTCAATGGTAATTCAGCTTTAGTCAGGCTATCATTCAAAACATCCAGCAGATCATCTCCAATCACTGCCCAGAAAGTCTTAAAAAACTCTACTGGAAGCCCATCAATGCCAGGTGATCTACCACTCTCCATGGTCTTTAGAGAAGCACTAAGCTCCTCCAAAGACAGTGGTCGCTCTAATTCTTTTGCACTTTTTTTGGAAATTTTGGGTAGCCCATTAAAAAATACTTTTTCAATCTCTGGCTGCTCAGTATATTCAGAGGAAAACAAGTCAGCATAAAAACTGACTGCACGTCTCCGAATCTCAGCAGGCTCTTTAAGCAAATTCCCAGATTGGGAACGCAAAGCATGTATACAACGCCGCTGCCCATTTTTTCGCTCCTGACTAAAAAAGAAACGGGATGGAGCATCCATCTCAGTCAAGCTCTGAAACCTGGATCTCACCAGAGCACCCTGTGCCTTCAATCCTAAAAGGTCAGCCAAAGCGCCTTTTTTAGTTTTGAGTGCCTCATTATGGCCTTGATTTCCTGTGGTTTCTATAACATTTTGAAGTTCTACTATTTCAATCTCAAGACTTCTCATTGAACGGGTTGTGTCTTTTGTGACGCTGAAAGTATACTGCTGGCATAGCTGTTTTATCTGGACCTTTCCATAATCCCACCATTGTTGAAGAGATGGAAAACAAGACTTACATTTCCTAAAATCATTCCAAAAATACAGAAAAACTATTCTAAAATTTGCATCACTTAGCAAATTGGTGTTAAGATGCCAATAAGCACTCCTAGGCTTTATAAGCCTCATGCCTACATTACAGGTTACCAAACTATGGTCAGAAATAGAAACAGGAATGATCTCACAATTCCTAAAAACGTTAAGCTGATGTTTAAAGCAATAAAATCTATCGAGACGGGCTAAAGAAATCAACCCATCTCTTGCATGACCCCATGTATATTGTCTTAAATGATTAAAATTCCTCCAAGTATCAGCAAGTTCATGTTTGTTAATCAATTCCACAAGTCTCTTTCTTGAAGCAAGATGTGGTTCTGGATGATTTCTATCTATATTTAGTGCTGTGCAATTGAAATCACCCGCCATAATTAAATAATCATCTTTACTACAATTACTTAACACTTCACATAGTTTATCTAAGAAAATCATTCTTTCCATCCCAGATGAGGGAGCATACACACATAAAAAGACAAAAGCACAATGATCAAAAGTAGCTCTGACTTTCAAAAGTCGCCCATCTATAATGTTGTCAACTGTAAAATCTAAGGCAGCCCAACCTCTAGAAATGAGTAAAGCCACACCTCCACTTAAAGAAGATTTATGACTAAAGAATATTTTCCCATTCCACTCTCTACACCAATCCACAACATTCCTATCATCGGTGTGGGTTTCCTGCACAAAACATATATCTATGTGTTTTTGTTTTATAAGTTCAAAAAGTTGCGCTCTCTTGTTTATATCTCTAGCGCCATTTATATTTAAAGTCGCTATGTTAAAGACACTCATTTGTAAGAGAAAGCACAACACAAACTCAACCAAAACAAGGCACCATATGAAAATCGAATTAAATGCTGTTACTTTCATCATTAGTCTCGTGTCTAAGTTTTGTCAGAAACTTTTTGAGGCGTGCAATCTCTTGATCAGTAAAACCACCATTCTCTGGATTATTCCTAAAACGTTGCACTGAATCAACAAAACCCATGGTATCTGGAAAATAATTCTCCACTCGTACCCCCTTCATATTTTTGGTGCGTTTCAAAAAATCCTTAATGGCATCCAAGGTATACAAAGCCCTAAATACGTGCTGCTGTGACGGTGAGCAGGAGTCAGTAGAATCAGACTCAGATTCAACATTTAAATCGGCTGAACCGGGTACTTTTTTAGAGGATCTAGTGCGTCCAACAGGTTCTTTTTTCCTTTTCACCCTGGGGAATTTAAACTCCACGTTAGTGTCCATTCCTTCCTCATCATCCAACCCCCCCAATACGGCCTCTGCTACCTCTACAGCAGTCATTTCATTTACCGCGGGATTCTCCAAAGTTATATTCTCACACGCGTCTTCACTTTCTGCAACTTGTGTGTTTACATTCTGAAGAGCAGAAACTTCACCAGACACTGTGCTACACCCCATACCTGGATCTTGCTTACCTGTTGTGTCGCTTTGTTCTGGTCCCTTTTCCTCACTGTGTTTGTCAGGCGGCCCTGCCGCTGAAGCCTCAGTCTCCGCCACCTCTCCTACTTCTCCAGGCTCAGTTTCAGACAGTTCACTTACACCTGCGACCGGGGTGTCTACTGCGGGCCTACTTTCTTTTTTCTCAGGGCAAGCACGAATGAGATGCCCTTCCTTTCCGCAATGAAAACATTTCATAGTTTCGGTAGTGGCGAAGATCGTGTAATCAAACTGTTCTATTTTAAATTTGAAAGAGACATTGAGATCACTTGTATAATCCTTAAGGATCATATACACGTGTCTCCTGAAAGACACTACATGCTTCAATAAAGGGGAATTGCATCCAAGCGGGATCTTTTTAACTGAGGATACTATTTGCCCATATCTTGCCAATTCACGGCAAATTATCTCATCACTAATGAACGGCGGTACATTGGATAAGATTACACGTCTTGAAGGAGTAACGAGTGGTAGAACATTGACCAGATTTCCATCTATGTTTATGCCTGTGCTGATAATTTCACTGACTTTAGTAAAATTATCAAGGAAAATAACCACTGAGCCATTCATTCTAGAAGCTGAAACAATGCTATTATGTCCTACAATAGCGCCAACAGCTAGACCACATTCCTCAACAGAAATATCTGGATTTACGGGGATTTTAATGCCATGACGCCGACTCAATTTATCAAACGCCATTCTTTCCATGTTTGCCACGCTAACCAGCGATCAAATCGCTGGTTGCGGACTAAATACTACAAAGACAACACTTATCTAACTAAAGACTAAACAAAAACTAACTAAACATAAATTATAAAGTAAATAGAAAGAGAAAAAGATAGAAAAGTAACACTCAGCCGGACAAAGGTCCGCACGCACACGCACTCGCACTCACTCACAAACGCCACGCCCACTCAGAGAGAGAGAGAGAGAGAGAGAGAGAGAGAGAGAGAGAGAGAGAGAGAGAGAGAGAGGGAGAGAGAGGGGGAGAGAAAGGGAGAGAGAGAAAGCGAAAGAGAGGGAGAAAGCGAGTGAAAGTCGGTGCTGTAAAGTCAGTGGCAGGAGAGCTGGAGTCCTAATTAAGAGAGCTGGGACTTTATGCAAATGAGACGGAGCAGATATGCTAATGAGGCCGGGTGCAGGAGCCTGTGTGTTCTCTTTCTCCACTTCTTCTTATTCCTTCTCTTCTTCATCCTCTTCTTCTTCTTCTTCTTCTCTCTCTCGCTCTCTCGCTCTCTCGCTCTCTCTCTCTCCTTAACTGGGCCTGTGTGTCTGTGTGCATGTGTGTGTCTCTGTGTGTGTGTGTATGTATGCGTCTGCATACAGTATGTGTGTGTGTGTGTAGTGTGTGTGTGTGTGTGTGTGTGTGTGTGTGTGTGTGTGTGTGTGTGTGTAGTTTGTATGTGTGTGTGTGTGTGTGTGTGTGTGTGTGTGTGTGTGTGTAGTATGTGTGTGTGTGTGTGTGTGTGTGTGTGTGTGTGTGTGTGTGTGTGTGTGAAGTGCGCTGGCTGGGAGGAAGGTCAGAGTGTGCTGTAGTCTAATCCTCAGCCCAGCTGAGTTGCCCTGTGGTCACTGCTGATTATCAGTGTGTGTGTGTGTGTGTGTGTGTGTGTGTGTGTGTGTGTGTGTGTGTGTGTGTGCGGCTTTTCTCGCTGATAATGATTTATTTCTGTCTCTCGTGGGGGGTGGGGGATGGGGGTGCGGGTGCAGGAATAATTTTTTAATGATTTCTGATGATTCCGGGTGATTTTTTATGGCCGTGGACTTAAAGATGAGTCTGACCCCCGGCTCCATCTGAAGTGCACTAGACGAGAGAGAGAGAGGGAAAAAAGAAGAAACTTTTGGCAGAAGTAGTTCTCATATATTACACACACACACACACACACACACACACACACACACACACACATATACACACACACACACACACATGCTCAAGGGCTGAGAGACGATTTCACTCAAGCACACACACATTATATACAGACACTGAAACTGACAGAAAATGGCAAAGACATAAATTTGTCATTAAAAAGAGTATTGCGTTGCTTCACCTGTTGCCCACACAGTTAACAATTGATTATTGACATTGCAAGTAGATTATGGGACTTCCTCCCCTTAATGCATCCCAATATAGATGTTTTAATTTGCGTGTGTGTGTGTGTGTGTGTGTGTGTGTGTGTGAATGAGTGTGTATCAGCATCATCACATGATAGACCTGTGTGGTTGTATTTACAGTTTTTGCCCGTTGCTTGAACACATTTTGCAAAACTTCGCTCACTGTGCCAAAACTCTACACACAAGTAAACATAACACAACACTAGGAAATATACCTTTCACATCTATGTCAAATTGAAACTCTACTATCAGTACCTAAACTCTGCTATCAAAACCTAACAATCCCTTGTCAAAACATAACTCTGGTGACAAAATGAAACACACTTGCATCATATACATACATTTTCAGATCGGGAGGAACACACTAGTCTACTTTATATAAAACATATTTGCTTGAATACCTGTTGCAAAACTTCGCTCATTGTGCCAAAACTCTAAACACACGTAAACATGACACAACACTGGGAAATATACCATTCACATCACCATTTCCAATGGCAAAACTGAGGGCTTTTTGTAGATGGCTGATTGGTGTTCAGTTTTGCAAGTAAGTGCGTTCAGGTGTGTATTTGAGAGGTTGCAATTGCCCGATGTGTTTTGTATTTTGGATATATGTGTTTAACAAATGGTACTCTGAGATTTCATTTTTGAACGAAGTGTCTATGTATGACATAGAGAGTAGTATGCAGGACCAAGTGTGTTGCATAAAGGAGTAAGTGTGTTGCAGAATTGCAACTAGAGTGCAAAGCAGCACTTTTGTTTAAGGTATAGGTACATGTGTTTGAGATATTACAACAAAACTTCAAGTTGTGATATTTTAGTCTAAGCATGGGTCTATAGTGTTCAAGCAACGGGCAAAAACTGTAAGTCCAATGATAGAGCACTGAGCCCAATGATAATAGACATAACTTTTAGTCCAAATTTTATTTTTACAGTTTTTGCCCGTTGCTTGAACACATTTTGCAAAACTTCGCTCACTGTGCCAAAACTCTAAACACACGTAAACATGACACAACACTGGGAAATATACCATTCGCATCACCATTTCCAATGGCAAAACTGAGGGCTTTTTGTAGATGGCTGATTGGTGTTCAGTTTTGCAAGTAAGTGCGTTCAGGTGTTTATTTGAGAGGTTGCAATTACCCGATGTGTTTTGTATTTTGGATGCATGTGTTTAACAAATGGTACTCTGAGATTTCATTTTTGAACGAAGTGTCTTATGTATGACATAGAGAGTAGTATGCAGGACCAAGTGTGTTGCATAAAGGAGTAAGTGTGTTGCAGAATTGAAACTAGAGTGCAAAGCAGCACTTTTGTTTAAGGTATAGGTTCATGTGTTTGAGATATTGCAACAAAACTTCAAGTTGTGATACTTTAGTCTAAGCATGGGTCTATAGTGTTCAAGCAACGGGCAAAAACTGTAAATATGCAATCCAAACAAATACAGTGGTTCCTCAAATTGTCACTGTCACAGAAAGACTGAGTAAAATTCACTATGGGCGTAATCCCAATTCGGTTGTTAAGTCTGACATCATCACAGACCCAACAGCTTTTATCAAGAAAAGGTTTAAACGTTTACTAGAATGTTTAAAGGTTTACTACATCACCTTTGTTTTATTGAGCGTAAAACACAATAGCTAAACTTTAACAGAGTAATTACTTCAGCTGTGCAGCCATATGAGATATTCAAGGGTAACATCCAGGCTTCTGCGAGAAATAGGATTTGATTAAGTTGAGGCCAACAAGTGAGTAGTAGGATGACACATTTCTTAAAAGTTACTCAGAACAGCGGGAAAAACAGCTTACTGTATTTTACTGTCTATGGAGAACAACAAGGGGAAGCCGTTGGACTCGGAGAGAGATTTATTAGCCCATTATTGCATCATCACTTAATAACCGAATACAACACTGAGTCACCGCCATGGCGACGCCTCTGTGTTAAAGGTGAGGCTTTTTCCCTTACGGCCAACTCAGTGTTCAGCTCAAACGGCATAGCTTAGGAGGACATGTTCACACCGCCCTAATGAGGCAGCAGACGAGCTGGCCCTAATGACAGCCCTGAGTGGAGATCCTGTATGGAGCCCTCGAACGGACCGATGGATGGACCGACAAACTGACATACTGACTGTCTTAATGACGCCCCTTTAAGAGGCGGAAAGTCGCTATCTTAATGACGCCCCTTTAAGAGACGGATGGTCGCTGTCTTAATGACGCCCCTTTAAGAGACGGATGGTCGCTGTCTTAATGACGCCCCTTTAAGAGACGGATGGTCGCTGTCTTAATGACACCCCTTTAAGAGACGGAGGGTCGCTCTCTTAATGACGCCCCTTTAAGAGACGGAGGGTCGCTGTCTTAATGACGCCCCTTTAAGAGGCAGAGGGTCACTCTCTTAATCACGCCCCTTTAAGGGTCGCTCTCTTAATGACGCCCCTTTAAGAGGCAGAGAGTCGCTCTCTTAATCACGCCCCTTTAAGGGTCGCTCTCTTAATGACGCCCCTTTAAGAGACAGAGGGTCGCTGTCTTAATGACGCCACTTTAAGGGTCGCTCTCTTAATGACGCCCCTTTAAGAGACAGAGGGTCGTGGGGCACAAGTGTGTCTGGGTGGCTGAAACTCCGCTATCATCCCTGCCTCTGACTAATGTTCACACACACACACACACACACACACACACACACACACACACACACACACACACACACACACACACACACACACTCACTCACTAACTCACACACACACACACACACACATGCCTTTACACACACACACTCACACACACAGGCATAGAGGCGAAAGCACACACACAGATTCTCTGATGAAGGTAGTGAAACGAATGAAAAGCTGAGTGATAGGATCTCCTAAAGGCCTCTGGGTGCACACACACTCTCACACACAGGGAGAGAGAGAGGGAGAGAGAGAGAGAAGAAGAGAGGAGAGAGGGGGGTTGCACAGCCCATAGAATCATGACAGACAGACACACACACACACACACACACACACACACACACACTCTGAAGCAGCCTGACTAAACTGCATTTAGTATCTCAGACAGAAGTATGAATTCCACCTACATTTGTACATCATACTGCATACTATTGCATTTAGGGTCTCAGAGAGAAGTATGAACACCCACAGACACACACACACACACACACACACACACACACGCACACACACACACACACACACACAGAGATATGTATTCTACGGGATGTATGGAAATGCGCAGTCAAGTATCTCACACTCATTCAAGCACTCTCACACTAAAAGGGCAAATCTATATGTAGTGGTGCTACTATGAAGACTTGGGTGTCTTCAAAGAACTGACCATTCAGAATCAGTGCCATCAGGAGCATTTTGATTTACATTAGTGTCATGAATATATATTTTTAGTAAGCAATGCTTTTCTAACAAACAACAATGTACTGGCTTAATAAACAAATTAACAGCATTTTCATAACTTATTGTGGGCCTCTAATTAGCTATAATCCGATCTGGAACTGCTATGATAATATTGATCATTATTATTATCACTACAATATTAACATTTACTTTATTATTATTATTATTATTATTATTGTTATCATTATTATTATTATTATTATTATTATTATTACGTCATTATCATTATTCACAAATAATCAGTGTGTCGTTTTTAATTTCATTGTAGAGCACTGCTGTATGCTTAGAGATGAAATGGTAAAGTGAGCTGCCTCCACAGGTACCAGTTAGTCTAGCTGAAGAGCTGACTCCACCGGTACCAGTTAGTCTAGCTGAAGAGCTGCCTCCACAGGTACCAGTTAGTCTAGCTGAAGAGTTGGACTCCACAGGTACCAGTTAGTCTAGCTGAAGAGTTGGACTCCACAGGTACCAGTTAGTCTAGTCGAAGAGCTGGACTCCATCACTGTTCCTCTTTACTGTAATGTGATGTAATGCCTCCACTCTTCTGGATCCCCACAGCAGCTCTCAGCTCAACTCTCTCACATCACATCACTACTCCATCAACACTGTACACCCCTCCTTCTCCTCCCCCCTCTCTCCTTCTCTATCCCTCTCTCCCTCCCTCTCTCTCATTCTCTCTCTTTCTTCCTCTCTCCCTCTCCATCCCTCTCTGCATCTGTCTCTCTTTCATTCTCTTCCCCCTCTCTCTCTCCCTCCCTCTTTCTCTGTCTCTCTCTCTCTCCCTCCCTCTCTCTCTCTCTCTCTCTCTCTCTCTCTCTCTCTCTCTCTCTCTCTCTCTCTCTCTCTCTCTCTCTCTCTCTCTCTCTCTCTCTCTCTCTCTCTCTCTCTCTCTCTCTCTCCTGCACTACTCTACTCAGTACACAGTGGAAGGCCAGAGAGCTGCTTGGTCACAGGGCCCCAGAGTGGCAGGGTAGGGGACAGCCCAGGGGCCACACACTACACACACCACCACTGAAGACTAAACACAGACTCTGTGCCAGACAGGGTGTGTGTGTGTGTGTGTGAGTGTGTGAGAGTATGTGACGACACAGTCTGTGTTAGGATGTGCTGTTGCCACCGGCTTCTGTGTGTATGTCTGAGTGTGTGTGTGTGTGTGTGTGTGTGTGTGTGTGTGTGTGTGTGTGTGTGTGTATGTCTGTAAATGTGAATGTGTGTGTGTGTGTGTGTGTGTGTGTGTGTGTGTGTGTAAGAGAATAAGAGACAGAGATGGAGAGAGAGAGAGAGAGAATGACAGAGACAATGATATGGAGGGTGTGTGGTGTGTGTGTGTGTGTGTGTGTGGTGTGTGTGAATCTTCTCTTGCCATCGGCTTTCACTGTGTGATCCCTCTGAATTCTGATAGCAACTGACTGATGCTGTTGGGAGATCATTATGTCACACTATTGTCTCCCATCTCTTTCTCTCTCTCTCTCTCTCTCTCTCTCTCTCTCTCTCTCTCTCTCTCTCTCTCTCTCTCTCTCTCTCTCTCTCTCTCTCTCTCCTCTGTACTTCAAAATGTGAAATTCCCGAGCATGTATATTTCGAGTTCCTTCCGTGCGGTTGCTTATTATGTGAGCCCTGCTGTAATGTTTGTCAGATGCTGCTCTGTGACCGAATCATCACTGGCAGAACATGGCAGGCGACAGATTTAATTTATATTCATGAGGGATATCTGGGGAGACACATTACTGTACCTGTTACCTTTACAGCACTGAAGATTTGATACACCAAATTCCCAGGTTTCGTTTTATGCTGATGTCATTTCACAGCATTGTTAATACATGCTAAAATGATGAAATCATGATCCGCCTTATGAGATTAAATCCGACATTTTGTAAATATTTGGTGAAGTGTGTTAAATTTGCACTGTTTATTTTTTTCATCCATAACACCAATATGTATGAGTATCCTATTTGATCATGATATATATATATATATATATATATATATATATATACTGTATATATATATAGCTCAAAACATTTACCTACAATAAATATATATTGTAGGCAAATGTTTTGAGCTATTGTACTGTTTGTATGGACGTATTGAGTGCTAAAACAATAAATTATGCTTGTTTGGGACTTTGAGAGTGTTTGTCAGCGCGTGTCTCAGTGTGTGTCTGTTTAATAGGCCCGTGCTCTCTGTTCGCCTCTCTCTCTCTATCTCTCTCTCTCTCTCTCTCAGGGTTCAAGGGTCAGCGAGGATCAGCATTTGAATTCAAACATCCGAAGAGAATATCGATTTTAAATTCACAAGCTGGAATATTGCCACGGTGGGACTCCTCGAACGCACTTAATGCGCGCGTGTACTCTTTGATTGACCCTTATAATAATCCAGTTAAAAGATTCGACCTTAGTGTCAGCATGTCAACACGTAGGCCTATCTAGCGCAACAACAACAACCAGACATATCGTCTGCAATGAGATGGCGATGTTGTGTTTGCAGAACATTTAGCAAGTAGTCAACCTCCAAATTATTATTTTGCTAATAAATATTAACTGCTTATTTGTGGCCATCATTCACGCGGACTCTAACTGGAAGGAAACAAGCAGGCGGTGGACCCGCGCGAGTCAAATTAGAGGGATTTTTCCTCATTATTCGGCTCTGGAAGCTTCTCTTATTATGAGAAATGCACGGACCTGCAAGCGTTTACAACCAAAGTTCTGACATATTCACAGAGGCCGCCGAGAGAGAGAGAGAGAGAGAGAGAGAGAGAGAGAGAGAGAGAGAGAGAGAGAGAGAGAGAACGATAGAAAGAGAGAGGGGAGCTGTCTGCGCAGATGCAGAGCAGCGTTAATTGCAGTAATGAAAGTAATAAGACAGAGGAACAACAACAACAATAATAAAACCTTTGGAAAACATTTCATAAACTATTAGCGG
>NC_085005.1:30617254-30619754 GCF_963854185.1 Sardina pilchardus
TGGGTAAATACACACCGCCTACTAACAAGGACTCTCTATGTCAACAAGAGATTAAGAGTTTGTTTCCAAAATGCTACACCTCCATTTAAAAATAAATAAATAATTAACCCTTATGTTGTCCTTGGGGTCAATTTGACCCCAAGCAGTGTTTAACATCATAAAATATATGGTTCACTTTTTTTGTTTTGCTTCAAGTTTCATGACTTTTCCTTATTTGAAGGGTACAACAGAGTAAACATGAAATTTGCACAAAAATATGTTTCCAATGTCCTGTAAAAAAAATAGTTACGTTGGTGGTATTGGGGTCAATTTGACCCCATTTTTATGAAACATGATGAAAATGAATATTTGACAAATTATGGATATTATTATTGTAATAGTATGAGAACATGTAGCTATTATCATTATTTCATATACAAGTACATATTACATATAAGTTATTTTGGCAGGTCTGAAAAAGTCCAAAAAGTCAGCCTTTGGGCTGTTGACACTGGATTGGCCATATTGCCAGTCAGGGTTCCAGGGTTCATAAAGGGGTGTGGGGGGGTGGGATTGTTTTGTAGGGCTTTTGATAGTGGTTATTACACTCTTGTTAAGTACCTACCACAAAAAAAAATTGGGTAAAAAAAATAATTTTAATCATTTTTGAGAGTTTTTTGTAGCTGGGGTCAAATTGACCCCAAGGACAACGAACGTCGTAAGATTTTAGGACAACATGAGGGTTAATACATCTTGATATTTAGTTGTGTATTTCAGGTAATATCAATACAATTGCAGTTGCAAATAACAATTACCCAATTACTGTACAGTTGCACTGAAATAACTGGAAAACTAAATTTTGAAAGGATTTATGAAAATTTGTTGAAATGGAAAATACAGCCTTTTGAACTCTCATATACATTAAAAACTCTTCATTTACGTTAGAGGAATGCATCTTCCATATACTGAGCTATTTGAAATATGTAGAACACATTTGTATTCGGATGTGTTCTTTGTGAAATGTTTTCATGAAATGTTTTAATTCCCTCTCAAAAGATTTCCTCTGAAGGTTTCTTTTATGCAGAAACACACAAATCTTGTCTTGCATGAAGAAATCCACATTGTCAAAAACAAAAGCGATATCATCTAATTTCATTTGCTGCTTACGCTTAAAATGTGATCCAGTCGAACTAAAACAAGAGCCCAAACCAAACAGGATATTAGAAACCAGATGTTGTTCAAAGAGCCTAATGATGATGTGTGTGAGAATCTAAGGTTCAGTCCTTCCTTTATTTATTGGAGTTTGTTTGCTTGTTGTTGTAGATGTACAGACAGTTTTTAAAAAAAAATAATTTGTTTAATTTTATATTTATTTTAAGTTTAGATATTAACTAATATTATTGTTTTAAGTTTATTATTAATTACTTACCTGATGAACAATGTGTGTCAAGTCACTGAATATGACTTGGTGTCCTATGGAGGAGGAACCGCAATCACAGGTGTTCTGTGATGTAGGAACCTCAAGCACAGGTGTTCTGCCACAAACACAGGTGTTCTATGAAATAGGAACCTCAAGCACAGGTATCTATGAAATAGGAACCTCAAGCACAGGCGTTCTATGAAATAGGAACCTCAAGCACAGGTGTTCTATTGTGGAGGAACTGCAAACACATGTGTTCTGAGAGAGGAACCTCAAGCACAGATGTTCTATGAAATAGGAATGTCACGGGTGTTCTATGAAGTAGGAACCTCAAACGCGGGTGTTCTATGAAGTAGGAACCTCAAACGCGGGTGTAAAATTCCTTTTATAAAGGCGCAGCACACCGGTGTGTCATTACATCACATTAAGAGTCTTGACAAATCCCCACACACACTCTCCTGCAAACTGGTCCAATGTTATCTTGAACTCACGGCACATTCCACAACTTGTTCTGAGTCGCAAGCTTCTTGGACAGTGCCTCGAAAACAAGTGTTTCTGTACAAAGTCACTGGTGTATTTTATGGAGATCACTGATCAAAACTGGGTGGATATCAACATTTCAGAGAAAACAAAAATGCCCAAAACATAACATGATATCCGCTCCTCTCCGTGACATGGGTATGGCCGTGATGCGTTATTACATAGTTATTATGCTGTTATAGATGACACAAGGACTTGATTATCATCACACCTCACTGTTGAGGGAGTTTCTGATTAGTCCACTACATCTTATTGTTGATGCAGTTGCTGACATTCTGACTAATCTTGTTGCATGACTTTGTATTTTGTGTTTATTAAGAAACAGCACCCATAAACTCAATAAAATCATAATGTCAAATAAAATCAGTCATGGGCAAGAATCCTACATTCCTACACTCCTAACTGGAGTGTGTGTGTGTGTGTGTGTGTGTGTGTGTGTGTGTGTGTGTGTGTGTGTGTGTGTGTGTGTGTGTGTGTGTGTGTGTGCGTGTGTGTGTGTGCGTGTATGTTGGGTATGAATGAGAAGGAAACAAAAAACAAAACAAAAAAGAATGAATAGAA
>NC_085005.1:30627254-30629754 GCF_963854185.1 Sardina pilchardus
AGCTAATAATCACTCCGCGACGTTGATTCTTCGCTTTGATTTAACCAGAGACGGCATTCCATGTTCTTTGACTTAGCAGTTGCATAGCAACCACAAGAGTTCTGAGCTAGGCCTACTTCGCATAGCGGAGGAACTGGGCTAAATAAAACGATGCCAAATAATAATTATCCTTCCTAAAAATGCACTCGGGTATCTTTTTTTTGTTGGCAATGGAACTGTTGTATAAAAGCATTATCGCACTCGTGGTCGTGGTGTTGTTGGCCAATATCGCCACGGCTGTAGTTACCTACGGCACTCAGCCTTCGGCTTCGTGCCTGCGGCGAACCACAGCCGTGGCGATATTGGCCAACAACACCACTCCCACTCGTGCGATAATGCTTAACTATTACTACTATGATAACTACGACTAGTGCTACTACAATTACAGTATGACTACTACTACTACTACTACTACTAGTATTACTACTGCCATTGCTACTACTACTACTACTACTATGATAACTACTATTACTACTATGATAACTACTACTAGTGCTACTACAATTACAGTATGACTACTACTACTACTACTACGATAACAACTACTACTACTACTTCTAAGATTATGACTAATACTACTACTACGATTACTACTAGTACTATAATGACTACTACTACTACTACTAATAGTACTATAATGACTACTACTACTACTACGATAACAACTACTACTACTACCATTACTACTAGTACTATAATGACTACTACTGCAAATTCTTAGATGAGTAGTGCTATTATTGACTAGTTGAAGCACCAATAACAGTAAAGTAAATTCACTTCAGGCAATATGGTTCAATCAGTTTCACCCCATTCACCCACCCCAACATTCAACTGACAACCACTTCACTGGTCTCAATGTGTCAGCTCATAGAATGAATGTACAATTACATTTTTTGGTTCAACTGCGACAAATTATTTAGAAGGCCCTCCACCGTTTTGACAAGAATTTCAATGGTAACAATACACAGCCAACTGTATTGTATTTTAATTCAAAGATTTACAATCCAATTGATTCCCCCCTTTTCCCCGTCAAAGAATCGGGGCAATTCAAATGCTTTGTCGCCGACTTCTGATAGAGTTACAGCTTTTCCAGGGCTCCATTTCCGCTCCGTCGCTGATCAAACGTCTCCGATGGAGCCTTTCACTGCTCCTTGCATCTCTATTTCACAGGATGTTCTCTCCCTTTCACAGTCCTCCACGGCTTGACATTTTTCCCACTTCGTCTTTTGTGCATGCAGATGATCCCTCCATACTGCTGTACTTCAGAGACACCACCAGCACCACCAGCACCACCACCACCGCCACCACCACCACCCCAGAGCCTCAGCACTCAGGTGTCGATTAGCATATCATTTTACTCCATTCAGCCTGGAAAGAGCAGGGGCTCGGGGCAATGCACAAGCTCAAATATTTATCAGTGTGGCCAAGCCAAAGTCCTCAGAAACACATATATGACAATTCACTTTACATGACATGCCTGATTTATGCAGGGACTGGAGACAGAGAGAGAGAGAGAGAGAGAGAGAGAGAGAGAGAGAGAGAGAGAGAGAGAGAGAGAGAGAGAGGGAGAGAGAGAGGGAGAGAGAGAAAGAAAGAGGTGATATTATTCTTCTGTCAAGGAGGGGGGAGAGAATGTTTTCCTCCCTCATTTGTGAAATACCCTAAAACACATCTACTTAGTGGACTGCCCCTCGGCAACATCTCCTGTCGGAACGATCTAATCCTTCTTATAACCTGTTAGTAAACATCCACTTTTGAGAAGTTTGGATCATTTGCCAACACTTTTTTTTTAAAATACAAACCTGTGCTGTAAAACAGTATAGACTGACCTCACTCTCTCTCACACACACACGCACACACACGCACACACACACATACAACCTTGTGCTGTAAAACATTATAGACTGGCCCCATAATGCAATAGTTATGTATGCTTAATGACATACAAACTGAATTTCCCTTCCACTGCCATCACAGAGAACTCAACATGTTTCACACACACACACCCACACACACACACACACACACACACACACACACACACACAAGCCATTCTAGATTGGGCCCATACTGTAATGGTTATTTATTGTTAAGAACATATGAACTATATTTCCCTGCTGCTTGCATCCCAGAGTGTGTTTCACATGTCACGCCTCGTGTCCTGTTTAGCAGCGCCATTACACGTTCTTATTTACCAGCGCTATTACACGTTCTTATTAACCTAACGCAATCTGGGGAGCATTATCCAACGCGGCTCTAATTACTATGGAGCAGTAAAATGACAGCCACGTATTACAGCAGATAGCATAGCATAGCCCTGCCGTGCCTGAGGAACAAACTCTCTCTTGTAATTGGCCGCCTAAGGAACAAACTCTCTCTTGTAATTGGCCGCCTAATTAACGATGCTGTTGTTTATCTCCGCGCTGCTGACCCGGCGTTGGCGTTGGTGTTTTTGTCCTCC
>NC_085005.1:30674754-30677254 GCF_963854185.1 Sardina pilchardus
GTCCATTACAGCTTGGAACATGGACATCCAGCTCTCTCCCCATTCATTTAGATAGGGCCTGGTCTTGTTCCGGTCAAAGTCGCTGCCCAACCCCATGGCCAATATGGCTGCTGAGTGACGTGACTTGCCTTAAAAGGACTTTGGCTAACACACATGTCCTGATTGCTGGATAAACACACAGAGAGCGGAGACATCAAGGTAGCGCTGTGATCTGACAGGCCCAGACGGCTCTATCGGCCACGCAGCGCACCCATTGGCTGAGCTGGTCCGAGGCCCCGGCCTGCTTGACAGGTGTTTACGCAGGCCGACGACATGTCTGAACACAACAAGCTCCAGAGAGAGAGAGAGAGAGAGAGAGTGAGTGAGGGAGAATAGTGAATAATCAATAGCGAAAAAAGTGTGCTTGGCCGTACGAGACGTTAATGTACAGACCCAAGTGTGTGTCACGTGTGTGTGTGTGTGTGTGTGTGTGTGTGTGTGTGTGTGTGTGTGTGTGTGTGTGTGAATGGAGGAGCTAATGACCTGTCAGCCCAATCACTGAATATAAACCACACAGTCAGAACAGAGGCGCTCAGTTGCATATCATGACAATGATATGGAGCTGCATCCATATCAGATCACACACACACACACACACACACACACACACACACACACACACACACACACACACACACACACACACACACACACACACACACACACACACACATATATATATCTGTATAACAACAATGATATGAAGTTAGGCCTAGTTCATACACACACACACACACACACACACACACACACACACACACACACACACACACACACACACATGTATATATACAACAGCCCCTGCAGCCTGAACTGTGTCCTTGTCACCCTTACAAAGAGGTCACGCTCCTCCTCCCATTCTGAGCCCTTCCTCTAATTAAAACCTCCAGTCTTCGTCCTCCTCTCCTCTCCTCTCCTGCCATCCCTCCATCCCTCCATCCCTCGTCCTCCTCTCCTCTCATCCCCCCCATCTTCTCTACATCCTCCCATCTCTCCCACCGCCCGCCTCGTCCCCGCGAAGCCTCGTCAGTTTGCTCCGCACATGACAGCATGTCTTCCTCAAACAAGGTCACTTTTAATTAGTTTCTGACACTTCTTAAGAGTCGACTGCTCTTTAATTACCGCCAGAGTTTCCATGGAGATATTTTTAAGTGTCATGAAATGAAGTGTGTGCGGACGACTGCGCTGTATGGACTGCACCAGACATATTTATTATTGCTTAGTTATTTATTGTGTGTGTGTGTGTGTGTGTGTGTGTGTGTGTGTCTGTGTGTGTGTGTATGGACTGCACCAGACATATTTATTATTGCTTAGTTATTTATTGTGTGTGTGTGTGTGTGTGTGTCTGTGTGTCTGTGTGTGTGTGTATGGACTGCACCAGACATATTTGTTGCTTCAAGGACGCCTGACAAACTACATTTACTTCAACACATTCTCCAATGTGGAGTAAACTAGTCATTACCTTCATCTACACTCATGCCACAAACATGAGTCTCTCTAAACTCTTTAAGAAGTGTTCATAAAATATGAAATATTTTTCATGAAATGATTACTGTCACTCTTCTCTCAGAGCTGTTGAATTTCAGTCATGCTCGTTTACAATCCACTTATTCCCAGCGGCTGTGACATCACACGTGGACGTAATCTGCAGTAAAACATTTTCAGATTTAATTTCATTTGAAACGTTACAATATCAGCATGGCGAGAAATGAACGAGCGATCATCTCCAAACAAAAACAAAGTGCTTGATGTAGCGCCGTGGCGGTGGACTCTGATAGGCCGACTGGCGGAGGCTTGTGCAGCTGTTTCTCTGTGCGGCCTCCGTATTTGCTGTCCCCAAATAACAGCGGCAGAAATAAACAGGAATGAAGCCTTGCTCTGGCCAGAGCGGCTGGAGGGGGAAATTGCATTCGGCTCCCACGCAAATGTCCGAAGCAGACACACACACTCCATCCCTGCACACACACTCCCCCCCCCCCCCCACAAACACTCACACACACACACACACACACACACACACACACATACATGCAAACACACACACACGCACACTTACACACACACACACACACACACACACACACACACACACACACACACACACACACACAAACACACACACTCCCATGCCGAGTAGCTCCCTGTCCTTGCTTACACACAAACACACACACACACACACACACACACACGCCGAGTTGCTCCCTGTCCTTGCTTGTCTGCACTGCAGTCCATTCTTCTGACCCTCCGTATTAAAAGCAGCCTTAGTACAGGAAATGATGTCTTGCGTGTGTGTGTGTGTGTGTGTGTGTGTGTGTGTGTGTACAGCGCTCAGGCTCCGTGTGCCAGCCCAAGTCAAACTCCTCGGCGCTCCCAGACTGTCTGCAGTCCAGCGAGGGGTTCCAATAAAGCCGTGCGGCGGGATCCAGCGGGATTACAGCCCAGGGGGTCACTGGCCACTAAA
>NC_085005.1:30684754-30704754 GCF_963854185.1 Sardina pilchardus
CATCCAGTTCTTCTACACTCTAAGAAGAGATGTGTCATTTTGACACATTTTCTGTGTGTGCTCAGGGATGACACATTTTGTGTCAATTTCAACACAGCAATTGTGTGGCTGGCTTGGTGAAAAACAGAGTTCAGCTATCTCAAAACAACAAACAAAATGTGTATCTACAAAAAGATGTACCTTTTTGTTTATATTGTTTTTGTTGCAACAATAAATTAACACAAAACCGTGTCGTCCTTGAGCTCACACATAATGTGTCAAAATGACACATCTCTTCTTAGAGTGTAGTTACAGAGTTCGCCAGTGCTGTTATTGTGTTACATGCTCTCTTCTGCATTTCTGATATCTTGCTGATTGGATCATAAACGGCCACAGCACACAGCACATTCCATGATATTCCGCGAACAACAAGACAACACAACACATCCCCCTGAGGCCCTGGATGAGTGACTGAAATGGACATTCACAGTTGCTGAGCAGTAAAAAGAAGAGTAAAATAACACACCTACTCAACACAAACACTGAGTGCAGCCATCTTGTTTTCAAGTTGTAAGAACTCTCTGCCGAACATGAGGGTCCTCTGGCTCGTACGAGATCGCGTCCCGTCAGACAACTTGAAATAGGTGTGTCTATTGGTGTAGCTTTCGGGTTTTCGGACAACTACTGGTAAAACAAGTTTGATGGACAACGGGATCACAAGATTACTGTAATCATGGTTATTTTCTCCAAACTTCATGTGTGCAGTTACGCTGGGTGAAGCCTGCCTGGACTTCCGGGGAATTTGAATTTTGCCCGGAAGCTCAGGCTGGAAACTAGCAGATCTATCTGCTGTTTTTTTTTTTTTATTCAAATCTAGAGTAAGATGTCATTTTTCAACAAAAACAACCGGCTCCATATGTGGACATCATGCAATATACATACAAGTCTGGTTTATGTAACCTGCAATTTATCTGTTCTATTTGTTACATATTATTTGAATGAGAAAATATTATTAAAACCACACTCTAAATCACCATAAATTAGCTAATAAAATGACCCTTTACGCCATTGAATGACAACTTTACACATACATTCAGAGGCTAATTGCATTTTGCCTTATACACAAGGACTGCATAAATCAAGTACGAATTAACTAGAATATATGAATATATGGCCTAAATGAGTTGTGTCTTTATCAGTAGTGAATGTTTTCTCACAGATGCTACACTGTAACCAGATCGAGTTACTGTATATACAAATGTCATTGTTTTCCCACTCTTTATTTTAAATTATGACTTGCTGTTTTTATCTAATTGAGCATATGTACAGCATACAATAACATAACAATACTATAAAATAGTTAAATGTCAGTGGTTACCCTTTTCATCCTAATTTAACCATTTGTTGCATGGTGTCCACATACAGTACGTGAACAGTTAAATACCTTCTAGATTAAAAAAAAATGCTAAAATGTTCAACAGATTTCCAGTTGAGGTCCATTTTGAATAAGAAAACCAGTCTTTAAAAAATCTAGGCAGTTTTTTTAATAGTGACATTTGTTGGCTGATAAATACGGCTGAAAGTTACTGTTCTTCACTGTACAAGTGTTGGCTGTTATTCAAGGTGCCTGAAAATTGCACACAACAAACAAATAGCATATCATGTACATAATCAGATCACAGATCATATTTATTATTTTATTTTATTTTTGATGAAATATAACCGCTTCTTAACTGAATTTTGCAGCAATATTTCTATATTCCTATGGGCAGGCATGTGTGATGTCTGAGGTGGAGTGGTGGTGGGACAGTAAAAAAAAAGTAGACAATGTGCTCACACTCAGAACACACCTCCATGACTGGTCTCAAAGCACTACAACAATACTATGGAACTTGTTGTTGCACATCCACTTGCCCTGACATCCAGATTGCATCTGCCATTGTCTGCACTTTAAAATGTCTATGGCATTTCCCAAACACTTGCTCATCAGACACTGTGATGTGGTGAAAACTACACTTCCAGAACACCACAGAGGTTAGATTCAGCACATGTTGACGGTACATCAAGTGTTGGCTGCACTTGCTAGACATTTCCTGGAATGTGTCTCCCTCTAGAGGTTGTCAAACAACCTGCAGAAGCACTCTCTTTCCCCCTTGAGCGTGAGTAACATAAAGGGACTTCTCTGCACTTACCATACAGCTGGGAGGATTCATTTCTCTTGCAGGGTGCTAAAGGTTTGGCTCTTAATGTTGCAATCAGGGATTGCGTAGGAAATCGTGTCTATCTATATGATCCGTCTGGTTCAGATTCAAAATGGCAAGATCTGTACTAAAAATCTGAATATATGGCTGTGTCCCAAACCGTCTACTTGCGCACTTCAAATACTTAGTTGAAGCATATAGTGCAGATATTGGGACAATACTAAACCTTCGAAATGTGGGCATAATGCTAGTAAGCGCTCAGTGCACACTAGCAGTGTACTGACTGAAGTATGTGGTTTGAGACACAGCCTATGCGTCCTGCTCTCTCAAATGTCTGCACGTTATGCCAATACTTCAATGTAATTTCCAGTTCAGTTCAGTTCCAGGCATCAAATAGAGTTCATAAGTTTGTATATCACTTAGGACAAAAGTCAAAAGTATCAGCTACATAAATGAGCATGTAGATAGATGGACGAGGTAGACAGATAATTACTGTAGATCATTTCACAAACTGTCTGTAAGTAGACCTATGACCTTGACCTTGTCCAAAATGTCCACACATGATAGGCAGATAGGTGGTAGTGAGCTAACTAACAATTTAGCCACCTCAAAATACATGCGTTTGCTGTAACTTTTAACTAGAAGTGATGCTAACAGGTTGTAATGGATAATGGGTGACTTAAGTTACTGCTAAGGTATTTCTTCACTCCTTAAACATGACATGCGGCTGGCTAAGGATAGCTCATAGGCTAAATCATAGCTCATCAACAACAGGTGGCTAACCAGGCTAACACTCACTAGTCAAAAACGTAAAAACAAAACCTATGGATCCAGCAGGCATCTGGATCCCCCCTATTAGCCCTAATGACCTTGTGTTTGGCCACACAGTATGCAGCAAAAGGTAATACACTTTGTTAAAGGGGACATATCATACCTCTTTTTAAACGAGGTTAGAATTGGTCTCTCCCAAATTGAGCCGTTTCTGGGCTGGCCACGCCTCCAGCTGCATGTATTGATTACGCTGCTCGTTTCACAGGTGAAAATGACTAAAACAGAGCCGGCATCCAACCATATATGTGACCATTCACAGCGAAATCAGTCGTTTTGCGCACATCGTTATTTTGAGAAAATCAGCAATAACAAACTTCCGGGTTAAAATGTTGAATTTCACGTTTTCGCATAATTCGGCGGTATACAGTCTACAGTTTCATATCGTGAACGCATTTCACTGAAAAACCTACGTTTTGGCTGTTAAACCCAGCGAAGATTAAACACATTTGCTGTCATTCCCGTTGTGCATGCGCCGCTTAAACAGGTGATTTCTCCTCTTCTGGCATATCGTGACAGGAGAACCATGTCAACTTTGGATGCGGTTATCTTAGCGATAGTTTGTGTAATACCCTCGATATACATATCGTTGGAAAGCTTAGTTTATGGCCGTTCACGTGAGCACAATAACTTAATTTACAAAGTTTTACCGAAACGACTGGTTCCGCTTTACAGGGTCACATATGTTAGACCCTGGTGCTAGGGTTGGTCTATGCAAATTCCCTTAGTATGACATCAGAATAAGGGAGCCATCCAAATGGCTCACAGCAGCATACTTTCTTGACTTTCTACTGATCTACAGAAAACGGATGGATGGGTCTTTTTCGCGCTTGGAGTGTTTAGAAGAACAGTAGAGGCCTAAATATGAACACAAAGGCCCGCAAAAAGTGAGTTTTGCATGATATGTCCCCTTTAATTGGTTTTGACAGTCTTTGGTCCTGGTATGGTAGTCACCTGGCCCGCTCAGTCATCGTTTCAGGTAAGGTTTGTGGGTTCTTATACAATAGTGAAGGAGGTTCAGAGCAAACTTACATGATCGCCACGCATTAGGCCATGGTAGAGCAGGAAGATGAGTTAAATATGCCAGAGCAAGCATTACTGAACGGCCGTTTTATAAACTCTCAGGCTCTTACTAACATGGGGAAGTTGCAGGTACATTTGGATGTAAAATTGTGAGTAAATTTGGACTGTCAAACAGATTTATCTTCCCAGAGAATTATCAATTATCTCCCTGTGTTACCTTTTTGATGCTTTCCTGCACTACTGGGTTATGCCATTTGGTGTTATGCCCCAGCTACTTTTCAAGAGGGGGGGGGGGGGGGGCAACTGTGTGTCAGTATGGCCTCTTGAGATCCTTAGTTTGACAATGTCAGGCCACACTTGTATCAGGTATCGACTTTTCAGGTGTCTCTCTGGAGCACACCTCACCATCAACCTTGCAGAGTGCCATGACAATGCCACTGCCATGTATTTACAGTAGGCAAGGTGGGGGGCCTGTGGGGATGTTCAGCCAGTTGAGGCCAATAAAAAAGTGACTGCGTTTTTGGTATGACTTGGTTGAATTTAGAATTTCAGATATGTTGTGCACTTTACCTAACCTCACTGGAGATTTAATAGGTGTGTTAATAAGTGTTTGAGATTTACACAGTGATTTCATGCGTCCTTGAAAGACACTATTTAGAATACTTCAAAATCAAATTTATTTTTGATACATGGTGTGGCTACTATATTTTGTAGTTTATTTTTTCTAAAGAAATTCTGGGTGTTTGGTATTTTATTTTTATTTTACATTTAGGTGTGTTTTTGCCAGAAGCGGACATCCCGATTCCTGAAAGTAAAATTCCTCATCCAGTTTGACTGAGACTTCAGACAAGTGACAAGGAATTTCGGGGTGCATTTGTATGGGATTGATACGGGATCTTTCAACTCCTTGAAAGGACGTTTCATTTGATTATAAGTAAAATGATTAACTAATCAATTCAATTCAATTCAATTCAATTCAATTCAATTCAATTCAATTCAATTCAAGTATAAAATGCTGAACACAAGTATAAAATACTTAACACAAAAGTAGCCTACATTGTCACACACATTTTTACAACCTAACTATTGTAAACACATACACTGACACACAATTTCTTACTCTATTGTAAACTCTTCTGTCAAAATATACAAGCAGGCAATTGGCTATTATAGGGACTACAAAATGAGAATAATGTTGATGTGGATAAGCATTTCATTAGTACACTGTACTGTACATTCAGTTCTTCACACAAGGCTTTGTTTCTGTCTTTAATGGTCACTTATATAACCATTCTTTTTAAATCGTTGAGTCGTCAGGAGCCCTGCTGTGAGGTGGCCCACTGACCCTACAGATTTAATTACCGCCTGAATGGCAGAATTAACTCGACAGATGGATGGATGAATGGCATCCCAATAGCACATTATGAAAGAATATTTTCTATGATATCAGGCTCAGCTCATGTAACATGTGACCAATGGGCTTTTGGGTGTCCCAGCACCATGCACAAACTGTATGATAAGAACTGTACTCTACAAGGACTCTGTTATGTGGAATAGGCTCTCTTTAGATATTAAAAACATGGAGAACTGTGTCAAATATAAGAAGTCACTTAAGCACCATTTTCTCATTTTTTCTTATTCAAGTTAGAGTCAGGCATATAAGCTACCATGTTAAAGCTTGGTTTTGTTCTTTTGTTATTATTGTGTTTTTTTTTTTACATAAATGGAATGTAAATTCAATATAATATTTTAACACTTGTAATGTTGAAATGGTTTTCACTACAGGACCCCAGGGAGACTGGCGACCCTTTTTGGGGAAGCTAACAGGGATCCTATTAAAGAATAAAAACATAGATTTCAATCTATTATTAGGGTTATGTTACGAACCTTTTTGAGCTACATAAACCAGTAGACTTGTCCATAATATACAGTACTACTGCATGGAGGAGGTCTAATCCTGCACCAAAAGAGAGCTTCAATGAAAATCTCCATTGGAAAATAAATAAATAAATAAATAAATAACTGAAATCTTGCCCTAGGCTTAATCCATGTATGGGGAACTGGCCATACCTCTAACAATGGAAGACGGCAATAACAATAACAATGAAGTAAATAATTAAATATTTGTTACGGGTGTGCAGGCTTTCTCGTCATCACTGTGGCCTTTGCTTTGGTCAAGCCACTTATGCACTTATGCCTTTTGCAGACTTCTCAACCATGGAAGACAGGATACAGACATGTCAAATGTTGATACAATATGTTTAATGTCCATCAATTTTAAACATGTAAGAGGTATTTAAAATGTAAAAACTCTGCTGATCCCATCGAAAGGCAGAACATTTATACAGACTGACAGTGAGTATTAGGGTTTAAAAAAACAAAACAAAACAGAGCAAAAAACATACAAAGCGATCAGTGCTTCGTCTGAAAACAATCATCGACTGGAGGCAGAGGTACAAACAACTTTTGAACAAAATTGTTTTTGAACAGTTTTGTGGGAGGTAGGGTTTATACGAACATGATATTAATAATGAGGATTGAAAGAAAATAACAAAATTAAAAGTTGAACCCTGCTCCTTTCCCAACCAAACTGACCTCACTTTCGTTAGTCAGATACACACAATGTAAGACATGATCATTGTAAGCTACCTGTTGAGCAGATGTTTGCCATACAACACAGTTAACAACAACCAGCAGATACTGAGGTATGTCGAGACTAGTTATCGTGAATGTCAAGTTTGATTGGTTAATTGTGCAGACGGCGTTGAGAGCCATTAACAGCATGAAGGACTTTGCAACACAACTTCTGACATCGGCTTTTCCAACCATCTACTTGGGCTAGTGAGGACCACATCCCTAAGCCCTAGAGATGCCTTCAGAGACAGCAACAATAACATCATTCAAATCAAGGCCACATTATTAAGGGAGTAAACAGTCGTTTTTTTCTCTGTTTGAAAAGAGACATAGTGTAATAGACATGTGTTAATCTCGGCAGAGGCATGTGTTGTCTTGTTTAGTGTGAATTGTTCCCCACTGGAGAGTCAGTGCTTTCTTTCATTACATTACATTACATTACATGAGGAATCAGTGCTTTGATTGGTTACTGCCATGAACAGAATCAGTGCTTTGATTGGTCACTGTTGTGAAGAATCAGTGCTTTGATTGGTCACTGCTGTGAAGAATCAGTGCTTTCATTGGGTACAGCTATTGAATGCCAGTGCTGGGATGTATTACTGGGGAACCAAATTACTATTTTCCACTGCTGGGAATTTGGGGATAAGACCCATAATATTTAATTCTCCTGGTGGTATCAAAATACTGGTAGTACTGCAATACAGGCTATATAGAATTTCCACCAAGTATTATGGTCTATTTTGTTTATATTGGCTCAATACAAATTAAAATACATTTTTCTTCAAAGATTTGAAATGAATCTTCAACAAACATTGGGCTGCCAGCTCATATTAGACTACTCATACCTACACATACAAATATACGATTACAACAATAAAGTGTGTAATGAAATATGGTGCTAATCCTGATTTAAAATGTTTCAAAATGACTGCCAGTCAGATAAACTCCTGATCATCTGACATTACAATGGCAAACTGGGTGAAGAGCAGTCAAGGCCTAGATCTTTGTCCTAAGATTTGAAAAAAAAAAAAAAGATTTACTGTCAAACATTAAACAAAAATAGAATACAAACTATAACAAAAGAATTAAATGTGGAAAAGTAAAACAGCTATGGTGATCTGGAACAAGACTATGAAAAGGCAATGCATATTCGTAAACACATCAGCGAGTGTTCAACCATGCTTGCAGCTGTATATCAGCAACTTTGTTTTGATCAGATGTATACATGAACACATATACGAACACAGTGCACACTTTCACACAGATCCTCATTGTGATATGGGTGCGGTGAGTTCCCCTATATCTCCATCCTTAATAGATATCCCTGTCACAGCACTTGACAAGGTGGAAGTGTGTGTGTGTGTGTGTGTTTAGAAGTCAATACCACACTGCACTGTACTATGACAAAACACAAGGAGAAGACTGATAACTGACAATTGAGCGGGAAATGAGGTAGGTGTTTGCTGTAAACAAAACAGCCAATAAAAAGTGTGTAAAAAGTGTGTAAAGTGAGTATGAGGAGAGTCTGAGGAAAGCTGATATCTATCAGGAACAGCAAATGCATGGTCTAGATATGGTCAATCTTTTAAAAGAAAACTCAAAATACAAAAATAATTGTTATAATATTTTTTCAAAAAGTAACAACAACAAAAGAAACTGCACAACTATGTATAACTCAGGAGGTAGTTCCTAACATCAGTACATGAGTATGTTTCAAGAGAGAAGCTTCAATTTCACAGGAGGTTGTCGGATCCCTCCCAGACGAGACTACACTCTGTTTTGGTTCATTCCCTGAGAGAACTTCATCCTGAGAGAACTGTGAGTAGAAATGATCATTTGTGTCCTTTAAAAAATGCTTCATAAAAAACTGGCCCTGGATGAGGTACATGATAAGACTGGTTACTGATTGTTTGATTGATTAATTGATTGATGCACAGCTGAATCAACTGACAGATAGATTAATTTGTGCTCTTTACAGTTTGGTCTTTCAAAAATGTACTGCTCTCCCATTTGGGTGTCTTTTTTTTTTTCTTTGTGCACTTGGTCAGATCAAAAGAAAAGGCCCTGCACACACATACACACACACACACACAGGCATGTGCATTTAGAGAACAACACTTTATAAAATATACATCTTCTCAACTCAGTGTTTCACTTTTAGCAATGATTCCCCCTGCAGCTGGGTAAGAAACGCAGGGGAGGGGTTGACAAACTAATCTCCATGCCAAAGCCTTTGACACAACCATCATCTTTGGTGTGTGAAATGTATACCAAATCAATGAAACTACTCCAAAACTCGCTCTCCGACAACCGGGCAGGTGTGAAATCGTTACAAGGCATTTTTCTTCTGATTTGTCAACACACTGTCGGACCCCACGGAGATGAGCGATCGCTACATCATGTGTGTTTCAGCCTTTAGATAAGCTCTCTCTCTCTCATTTCGTTTAACTTTGGGGGGGTTTTTTTACGTCGTTTTCACATTCAATATCGTCAGAGAAGAGTTGTCACATCAATAGTAACCTCTTGAGGAAGTCTCACGCAGATTCAAGTCTTAACGCAAAGCAGCTTGGTCTCCTTGATTCACCCTCTCTTTTCAAAGAAAAGAAAATCAAACTAACTTCTCTGAAACACTAAAAGTAAAACATGGGATTATAATAGTGAGGACACTGAATATATAACAGTAGCCAATAGCTGGATACTAGAGGTGGTGAATAGAAGTCGTTGGACTGTAGGTCCTTACTCAACGCTGACTAAAGACCCATGGGGAGAGGCTGATTTTTATTGTAATTTCTGAAGTTAAAGTTAGAGTAAAAGATATTTAGCAGGTGCTTTTGTCCAAAGCAACATGGACTCGCAACGGCTGGAATCGAACCCTGGTCGACTTACGTCAGGAATCGAACCCTGGTCAACTGATGGCCGGAATCGAACCCTGGTCGACTTAATGTCAGGAATCGAACCCTGGTCGACTGACGGCTGGAATCGAAACCTGATCGACTGACGTCAGGAATCGAACCCTGGTCGACTGACGGCCGGAATCGAACCCTGGTCGACTGACGGCCGGAATGGAAACCTGGTCGACTGATTGTCAGCCACCACGCCTTTCTACGAGACGAATTTGAAAAGAACCTGACCGTGACAGAGAAGATGTAGAGGAGCAAAGCAGGATGGGTAGATATAACACATTGGAAGTCGCAAGTCCGACATGTAGAGGAGGTGGACACCATGGGTCTGCAGGGCAAAGAAAGTCACTGTCTTGAGAAAACTACAGCGTTAAACACTCAATGAGATACATAAAGACACAGGTAGATGGATAGATAGATAGATAGATAGATAGATAGATAGATAGATAGATAAAGATAGAGAGACAGAAAAGAGCGAGAGCAGCAATGATGATTTTGGTCAATAAAAGGACTGAGTAGATTACTGCAGAGGAAAAAGATAGAGGATTTGATGCTGTGTCAGCTCGACAATAAAGAATCCTACAGTCTGCACCAGTTAGTGCATTTATCTAACTGCCTACCAAGAAAAACATCTCTTTTTTCTTATACTTGATAACATTTTTTTTTCATAATATGCTATTTTCATACACATATATTAAAGACTTATATTATAACTTTCAACTGTGGCACTGCCTGCGACTACATAAAAAAGCCAACAAACCCAAACCTACATAAAGATGCAATCACTTCTTCAGAAATATAATAATAATAATCATAATAAAACAGTAACTGTGTCTGTGGTTAATTTTTTCAGCTCTAACTGGATAATATACATCTTCGTATCAGGTCTTTCTAGGACTATATTAAAACAGTGAGGCTAACACTTAGAAGTGGTTACGCTGTCAGGTATTCACAGATTAGGGCTGCTTCTGGAAATGGAAGTAGGGGGGGGGCATGTATTTGTACCACCCCCCCATACACATGCACACAACCGCACTTGTGAAAAACATTCTTGGTGTCAAGTCATGTCGAGCACATAAACACATAAGCATCTGAGGTCCAGCCCTGTTCGTACGGTGTTCGTAAACTGATCCAGGGACAGTTTTGCCTCAGCTTCACGGGCCCTGGTGTGCCGCAGGAAACCTTGGCACCAGGCTTACAAAGATAAAAATCGTCAAGTTGCAGCAAAAACTGCTTTGGGGTTGTTGATTGGATCTCACGCTTATTTTTTGTTTTCCCAAGAGGCTGATAAGAACAAGCTAAGATAGAGGCACAAAGTGGCCCACACAAACGGAATAATCACAGAAGCTGCAGTCATACGCAAAAGTACTGGCACCCTGGATAAACACATACACTGGTACACCAACGCTATCACTGAGGCCATCACTATGAGCTATGATTTTGATACCATAACTGATCTACTAACAGCAATACATGTGTTCCTTCTTTGGCTGGTGTAATCAGATATACTGTATCCTGTAGTCCCAGTCGTAATCCCAGATTCATATATCATCAGGATAATATGCAACAAAATCCGCTAACACTAGATCATAATGAATGGATACATTTTGGATTTATGACGCATTCAGTGGCATCTACGGTCATCCCTATTTCCTACTTGGGGTTGTAAGGACTTGGGACCTTTGCAGATTCCCACGTACTCATCAGTAACCATGGCCTACTTCCTACAGCCAAAGGATGTGTCACTCAAGACATTGTTTCTGAACTCACGTCTGACACACACAGACAACAGAATTCAGAGGAGAGCAACGGTTGAGGTGTGTGCCACAGGCATGAATGCATGGTGACAGAATGCAGACATACTGTACAGCATGTTGTAATGAAGCGCGTGCTGTAATGGCACGTTATTGATGACGGGGGTTTTGGTTGTTGCCAACAAAAAAAGCCAACAAACCCAAACCTATATAAAGATGCAATCACTTCTTTAGAAAGATAATAATAATAATAATAGTAAAGCAGTAACTGTGTATGTGGTTAATTTTTTTCAGCTCTAACTGGATAATATACATCTTGGTTTCAGGTCTTTCTAGGACTATATTAAAACAGCGAGGCTAACACTTAGTGTAGAGGTGTCCACATTGTCTATTTGTAGATGAAGGGGGGGCATTTTTGGAAGGAGTCAGTATGACATGAGATGGCCATAATTTTGCGGTTGACTGCTAGACTGAGGACATAAGAGTATTCCTCTGACACAGAGCAGCGGCTGAGGTGATTTTTCCTGAAAGAGCATGCGGGGTGAGGCACACTTTAAAGATGAGCAGTTTGGTTTTGATTCAAGTCAGCCCACCGCGCACATTTGAAAGGCCTATTTCCTTTTTGCGCACTCAAACCGCACACTTCTATTGCAGCACTGGAGTCTATGAGAGCTGCACTGCGCCTTAGGTGACACACGACACCTTGGACAGACAGCCGGTTACCCTGACAACAAGTTACCATGACGATGCCAAGTGAAAACAATGGAACCATATGAGGGAAAGGGGGAGGAGTCTCCCCCAAAAAAGTGGGGGGAGCCAATAGCTGCACTGGCTGTCAAGGAGCATCCCCCCTCCCTGAATGAGACTGTGAGGTAGATTCTGCTGGTCCAGACTTCAGGATGTGGGGTGGGGGGGGGGGTAAAAGAGGACAGAGGAAGAGGAGAGGGTGATGAAGGTGTGTGTGTGTGTGTGTGGGGGGGGGGGGGTTGAGGTTTAACCCTTTGTGTGTGTGCTGCGGCGGGTCAAAGGTCGGGACCCTCCCCGCGGCACCTCAGGGCTTCCTGCGGCGGCGCTGAGAGGAGGAGGAGGACTGGCCACGGTGCGGCGGCTCGTCCCCGGCCGAGGAGCTCCCTTCCTGGGGAGAGGAGCTGCTGCGCCCCCCCTCCTCGTGGGACCCCCCCTGGGACCCCCCCTGGGACCCCCCCTGGGACTCGGGCGAGGTCTGCGGGTCCTGCGAGCTGGACGAGGCCTTGTGGGGGCACTGCGCCACCATGTGGGTGACGCTCTGGCAGTAGTGGCACTTCTTTGGCTGGGGGGGCAGGCCGCACTCCTTGGCGTGGTGGTCAAGACCTCCACAGTTGTAACATCTGCAGGAACGACATGTTCACGTATAGTCATTAATTAATTAATTTATTTATTTATTTCTTAATTAGTTAAATTCACATGCATCATTTGACTTGCTAAGTATATCACATCCAGGAGAAAAACCTGTTAGTGAAACCTGCTGTTAAACTAAACATAGTGAAGCAGCTTTTAGCTGCTATGCGTCTCAGCTCTGGAACCAACCAAACCAAAATAACCAACCGACTACATTTACGTTTTTTCAATCTGCATTAAAAATCATCCTACCTTGAGTCTTTTATTTTGTCTTTTTAATTTAAATGTATTTCTTCCATTCTAATCCACTAGGTGGCAGTGCAACATAAGTAGACACCAGGAGCTGAAGCTAGAGACTGATGATGGACACAAGAAGAAGAGGGCGAGATGAGCTCTACAGCAGTGGATCTCAAACTTTTTCTGTCATTCCCCACTTTTGAGCCCCACCTGCCCCTTGATCAACCGGGGGAAATGGAAATGTTAAAGTTTGGGGTTTTGTATTTTGGTTCCACGTTACATTTCTCATTTCTCATTTCTCGTGCACTGATCACAAAGGCCATGTCAGCTGGTCACAAAGGCCATGTCAGCTGGTGTACAGTACACGGATCACAGAGTTGTGCAGAGTGGGTGCACACCCCACCCATCTTTAGGCCAGGTATATATAAGTATAAGTATACTTTTTTGATCCTGTGAGGGAAATTCAGTCTCTGCATTTAACCGAATTAGTGAACACACACAGCACACAGTGAGGTGAATCACACACTAACCCAGAGCAGTGAGCTGCCTGCCCAACCAGTGACGCTTGGGAGCAGAGAAGGGTTAGGTGCTTTGATCGAGGGCACTTCAGCCGTGGACTGGTCGGGGATTGAACCGGCAACCCTCCAGTTACAAGCTTGAAGCCCTAACCAGTAGGCCATGGCTGCCCCAGGACAGCGTATATGGAGGTAAAACCGGTGAGAATGTCCACATACCGTGTAGCTCCCACATGTTTAATTAAAAAATAGTGATGCCATAGAACACCATCCCAACCACCACCACCACCACCACCACCACCACCAACACCACACAGTGTGTCACTAACACCAACACCATACAACGTCTACAACATCAACAACACCACCAACAACAATACCACGCAACGCAATGGAAGTGTCAAAACCGGGTGAAGGAGCATTTGAAGAGGGTGGCCCTGGTCTGATGGAGGACAACGTGCACACCATGTGGTTGGCCAACTGCACCATTGCTCTGGGACAGAGCGGTAGGTAAAACAGAGTGGCGACACTCCCATAGACCTCCATAGGAAAAAATGGCAGCGCTTTTTCCAGGCTATTTCCTCGTTATGGGGCTTTTGGAACTGTTTACAGCCAATCTCTTGGTCAGTAGTCAATGAGTTAATTGATTACACCTTCCAGCATCAGAAGTACATCCCACCCTCCTGCGATTCAGCCATTCAGCACAGTTTTTTTTGGAACTGTTGATCGTGGCGGCAACATCAAAGAGTGTCGCAACTCTCTCTATCTATGGCTCTGCTCTGGGAGTGACACGGCAGCAGGGTGCATTGTGGGAAAAAGACCTGCTAGTGGATGTAGGTGGGATGCTATGGTTATAAACGATGTAACGATGCACCGTGAATTGCATACTATTCGTTCAAATTTGTGCAGATTCAATCAGTTGAGACAAAAGGCATAGTGCAATTTTTAAACAGAATAATCTGCATAATCTGCTTTTGATTTCACTTGTTGGACGTCAGATGCCAGTCATTTTCAGTCTTTGATTGGTTGTTCGTAGTGAAGACTTGTTCTAATTTAGAAGAACCTCATCAGGTCGCTGGTTAAACACATGGAACTCTTAGCTCTCAATGTCTTCATACTCAGTTTCTCAGTTCCTCTCAGTTTATATAAAATGAAGGAAATTTTTTCAGTCATAATTTGTCTGCAGGCTAATCTGATTAACAAAATCATGAGAAAATCGTATCATGAACTTGAAGCTGTGAATTGTACCAAATCGTGAGTTGAAGTATTGTTTCATCCCTAATGACTATAGCTGCTAGTCACTGTATTCAAGTTTAGTCCAAATACTTGCAGAGTATTACGATAGTTCAAATGCTCCAGGTAATGTCCTATTAGGCAGCCTTGGATTTTGGCAATCATGTGGACATTACTTTGACCATGTTCCTTCATGGCAATGGTATTTCTTATGTTTCAAATACGTTTATTGGGAAACATTTTCATTCAACTTGGAAGTTGGCATGACATTTACACGTTTCTTTTAGAATAGAACAATCATAACAACAAAAAAACAGCAACGGACATCAAATGATATGGCAATGGTATTTCCCGATGCCAGAGGCCTCTTGTAGCAGAATACTACAGTGCAGATATCTGGAGAGGGAAATGGGTGTCACGGTCCCTTATAGGACCCATTAGTCCTGCTACCGGACTGAAATGTTCCCTCAATCATGTAAGAAGCTTTCAAGCTGTCAACAGCCGTCTGGTGACAATATCTTCATTTCATTAATTAGCTTTGCGCCAGGCTTATGCAGAGACCTTGTGGGTAACCAAGGAGCCGGCCGTTGCCATGGTGACCTGTGGGCCTGGAAGCAACAGACTGGTGGGATGACATTAGGTTGTTCCTAAATATAGAGGGTCTCGTTTCTCCTGACACGTGTGTGTGTGTGTGTGTGTGTGTGTGTGTGTGTGTGTGTGTGTGTGTGTGTGTGTGTGTGTGTGTGCAACATTGTAACATTGTAGATTTAAATTGGAGTGAACGTCCCCTTCACAGCAACATTAGCTTCTCAGTGCTACATGCAATAGCTACAAGCTAACAGCAGGCACAAAGATCACATGACATTACATACACGCAGGCATCAAATGATGATTCGCGTACGCACGCACGCACGCACGCACGCACGCACACACACACACACCTGAGAGACTGTAAATGCTTGGAATATTTTGAGGGAGATTGTGTGGATACAAATCCTCTCAGATCCCAAAACATTCCTCTTGGTTCAGGATGGGAACCAAGGACACCGGGACATCAACACACACTAACACACAAACACACGCTCTCTCAACACACACAAACACACAAACACACACTCTCAACACACACTAACACACAAACACACACTCTCACACATCTGTACTACAAGGACACCAAACTCAGGCTCTTCTCCAAACATCGGAAAAAGATTGCAGTGTTATGACCAGCAGAGTGACTGAACACTAGGTGGCACTGGTGAGCAATGCAGCAGTGATGTCGGATGATTTGCATAATAGTGAATGGAGGTTTTCTGACCTGGGAACAGCTGATATGAGTCCAAACCGCTGAACTCTATCGACGTGCCTGACTCTAGATCATCTTTTACACAAATTGTGAGCCATTCAAGGTCACACTCATATATTATGGAAGTTTCACTTCTTCGTTGCTTTTACGCGTGTATACAGTAATTTCCTGTGGCCGCATTGTGTATAAACCGCAGGACAGTGTTTCATGCCAGTTAAAAGCAACAAAACCATATTAATACCATATTAACTGCCCTTGTGTATTAACCTCATAGCTGAAGAAGTTTAGCAAAATCAATATATAAGCTGCGGCTAATAGTTGGGGAAATTACATACAGCAAGTATCTGGGATGGCCGTCGACCATGCAAGACTGATGAGATGTTTGTTTGTGAGCTGCGGACGTCTGGAAACGTGATTCAGTAAGATGACATGAGGATGAGCCACTCAGAACTTCTCACCTGTTTGTCTGTGTTGTGTGTTGGTGGCTTAGTTAGTCACTATTTTTCTGTTTTTCTTTTCTTTTTTTTTTTTCTTTTTTTTTTTTTTTTTTATATATGTTGTCTTGTTGATTTCTTGTTTGTTATAGTGTGTGGACCCCAGGAAAAGTATTTTCTTTTCCTGTTTTTATGTCTGTTGTGTTGTATGTTGATTTCTTATTTGTATGTTGATTTTCTTGTCTATTATATGTTGTGTGTGGACCCCAGGAAGAGTAGCTGGTGCTTTTGCATCAGCTAATGGGGATCCAAATAAAATCAAATCAAATCAAATAAACCTCATTACGTCATACAGGGAAACTTACACACAATGCCACCACCACCACCAATACCACCACAGAACATGATGCACATCCAGCACTGCTCTCTACATTACGTCATGTAGGGAAACTTGAATTAAAGTCACCTCAGTTGTGTCTATCTGGGTGAAGTCACCACTAATAACTGCAGAACAAAACGTTCATCCTGCAAGCTAGGGATCTGCGTAATATTGTGTAATATACCTGTGTACCTGAAGAACCATGCAGACAAACTGGGTGCTTTGAACAAGGCACTTCACACAGAGTTGAACTTTGGAGTTGTGCTTCTTTCTTTTGATATTTTGAAACACAGTATGGCACAGATCTTTTATCAGGATCTCAAGAAACTATTACAGAAAGAGGTCAAATATGTGACCTTTAATGCGTTGGCACACCTCAAACGAGCTACCCCAGATGAGGGTATGATGGGAGATGAAAGAGCAGACCTACCCCTACCACTCAGGACCCTCTCAAACCTGCAGCTGCTGCCCAGCCCAGACACTCTTCCTCCTCCTCCTCCTCTTCATCTCCCTCTTCCTCAGCGTCATGCCATCACTTCCTCTCCCCAGCGCTGGCTATGGCGGCTTTATCTCAGTTCAAAGACACGACGGCGCGCTACATTTTCCACTTGGCTCACATCTCTTTCCCCTCTCATCGCGTAACTCAACTCATCTGACACTCACAGTGTGTGCAAGTCAACACACAACCCAAATACTTCATTCTTAGCACAAGCCCGACTACCATTAATTACAAGAGTTTTTAAATGTTGACCTGGTCCTCAGTTTCAGTCGAACAGCTTCTGCACGTGGCATGTTGTCACTCAAGTCGCTCATAGTGTGAAGTAACACTCGACCCAAATACTTTTCTTCACACAAGAGGTTGTGAGTGCTGCTTGGAAGGGAGGAAGGATGTGGTGGATGGGCCTCACGACGCCAGACCTGAGCTGAGGACTCCGAGATGCTGATTTCACCTGCGGCTCTAACAGCCTCATGTGCTACATAAACACGTCCTCGTCTTGTGCAGTGCAGCACTGACTGCATTTTGATCGTTTTAAACAAGGATGTTACAGATGTCACTGAAAGGTCCTGGCTGCAGACTGCTGAGCCTCTAGTTAGGGTTTCAGATCAAGATGGGCATGAAGAGGAACGCCATGAGATGCAATGAGGTCACATATCGCACACTCCCATAATCCCACCTGCTAAATGCACTCTATACACGCTAAACACAGCAACTACAACAGAAGCTAATGGCTGAGTGAGAGAGAGGGGTAAACAGAGGAATTACAAATACCCATATCATGCCTCTTTTCCCCCTTTTCTACCACATAATGTTGGTTCATCGCATGGAGGTCACATTACTGCATCCACAAATGTCAATAATAGACATATAGACAATATAGACAATTTCACTGGCTAAAGGCACAGGTAATTTCCCAACTATTAGCCATGGTGTATACACTGACTTTGCCAACATTTCTTCAGCTATTACGTTAATACACAGTAATTGGTATTATTATGGTTGTTTCTTTCAACTTTCTTTCAACAAAACACTGTCCTGTGGCTAATGCACAAGAAATGACTGTAAATGTAAGGCTGCTGTGACATCACTGTACATTCTTAATTTGATGTATAGCACAAAGAGTATCTGTGCACACAGTATGCACAAATCCTTAGCCTTGCTCACATACCGCCCTTGCAATTCCTCCCAGTGACTGCATATGTTTGATAAAAGATCCAAAGCCCAGGCTGTATGCAGGGTTGGATAGGCTGTATAGAGAGGCAGGGCTGAATAGGCTAGACAGATGCAGGTTGAGACGTTTTCACCTCCGAGCCAAGACCAATGTCCATTTGTCACGCTCTCTTTTCATACACACCTACGCAAGTACTCAAGGCCAGGTCCAGCACTACAGTCGTCTATGAGGTTCTACTCCCATCTTGATGCAGAACAGGTTCCAGGTCGAGCACTACAGACGTTTATAAGGTTCTACTCTCATCTTGTCAGAGAACAGGTTCCAGGTCCAGCACTACAGTCGTCAATGAGGTTCTACTCCCATCTTGATGGAGAACAGGTTCCAGGTTGAGAACTACAGTCATCTACAACAGTGTTACCCAATCTTTTTTCCTTGAAGGCCCCCTTGCCTGTGTCTAAGACAAGCCAGGGCCCCCTAACCGAACTCCTACCTGCATACACACACAAGACATTGTTTTATTCAGCAATCGGTGTCCGGGGATGAATTAGCAATACCTAGCCTAGCCTAGCCAGCCCTGAGGGTCAGGGGTAATGAATAGCTACATGAATTTCAATTTGGAGCAAAAATATGTTTTAGCCTACTTTGGATTATACAGAGTTTTGATTATGCAATTGGGTGTGTTATTTGGATTTTGTACATTTAATGTGCACAAATATGATTTTGGTAACCTCACAACCTCAGCCCAGGCAACATTGTGCGGATCCCCTGCAATCTTTGGCTACCTCTAATGGGGTCCCCGGACCCCAGATTGGGAACCATTGAGCTACTGTACAAGGTTCTACTCTCGTCTTGTCAGCGAAGTTGAGAACCGCAGTTGTCTACGGGGGTCTACTCTCATCTTGACAGGCCTCCCTTTACATTCAACGTACAATATTCTGCTTTAGCCGGCAGATGCAATGTTATTCAGCTTTCGCCGTCTATCTGTGTCTGTGTTAATATTGCATTTTACATTCAAGAATTATTATTTTATGTTTGAGCTGTAACACTGCATCCATAATTCCTAATTGATCATGAAATAAAGAAATACTCCCTATCCTGGAGGCTCATATTGACTCATGCAGCAATGTGTCCTTATTCAACTTTAAAAGACTGCATTACACACCTATAGTATAACGTATTTGCCATGCATAACTTTAAAATACTGCATTACACACCTATAGTATAACGTATTTTCCATGCATAACTTTAAAAGACTGCATTACACACCTATAGTATAACGTATTTTCCATGCATAACTTTAAAATACTGCATTACACACCTATAGTATAAGGTATTTTCCATGCATAACTTTAAAAGACTGCATTACACACCTATAGTATAACGTATTTTCCATGCATAACTTTAAAATACTGCATTACACACCTATAGTATAAGGTATATGCCATGCATAACTTTAAAATACTGCATTACACACCTATAGTATAACGTATTTGCCATGCATAACTTTAAAAGACTGCATTACACACCTATAGT
>NC_085005.1:30720668-30735668 GCF_963854185.1 Sardina pilchardus
GGAATTCTTGTTTTCACCAGGGAGGCTTGGCTTGGCTCGCTCTGGGTTTGTTTCAGACTTCATGTAATAAGGATGGGCATGTTGGTGTTTCAGACTTCATGTAATAAGGATGGGCATGTTGGTGTTTCTTGTTACTGTGAAGAGGATGCTGAAATATTTATGCACATATAGGCTATAGACTCCACATGTGAAAACACACTCACACACTCTCTATTTCTTTTGTCTCTCGAGAGGGAGAACACACACAGACACACACACACACACACACACACACACACACACACACACACACACACACACACACACACACACACACACACACACACACACACACACACACACATACAAGCAAACATACACAATATACATACCTCATACTTATGAACTCTGTACTTTTCGTTTTCCTCATCTCTCTCTCTCTCTCTCCTTCACCTATATTACATCTAGCCTTCTATTGACATCTTTAATTTATACTCTCGATATTGTTTACTATTGTTTTCTCTGTCTCTGCCCCTGTGTTCTCCATCCACTGGCTATAATATATTCCTGCCATATATCATCCTTCCTCATGGTCGTGATTGAGCGAACGGCACAGAACACTGTACACAAGCTCACACTCTCGCCCTCGTCAACTCCCTCCCTCTCCATCACTCCATCTTAGTCTCTCTCCATATATCTTTTTCTTCATTACTTTTTCACCCTGTGTACCACCCCTCTCTCTCTCTCTCTTTCTCTCACTCACTCTCACTCTCTCTCTCTCCCCCTCTCTCTCTCTCTCTCTCTCACTCACTCTTTCTCTTTCTCTCTCGCTCAGCAACATTCCGGTTTACTGGGCTAGTGGATCACACCCAATCAGTCTCTCACACACAGATGCTAACTCACTCAGCAGTGCACTGCTCTATCTGCAGGCCAACTGCCGCCGCACAGGGTCCTGCAATCTCCCCCAGCCAGCACACACGGCCCACAACCACACACACTCCGAGCATGGCTCAGTGCCTATGTTTGTGAGCGACCCTGCGACTTTGCATTGGAAGGTGTGTGTGTGTGTGTGTGTGTGTGTGTGTGTGTGTGTGTGTGTGTGTGTGTGTGTGTGTGTGTGTGTGTGTGTTGCTATGAAGACACACAGTGGGAAAACCCAGCTGCAGTGTTGACTCTGGCAGGAAATGCTTTCTTGTAAAAGGTTCTGAATGAAATTGCATAGGAGATTATGGCTACTTGTGTAGTGGACTCCTCTAGGGGAAAGGCACTAACATAGAAATAAGTGTAATAAACAAGTGTGAAATAAACTACAAACTACAAAAGTATAAAAAATAGCCTACATAGGCAAATCCATCCTTATGTGAAACTCACAGTGCTGCTAAGCAAAACAATATGCGAGAGTGAACCGAAAATTAATATAAAACAATTAATTTCCATACAAAACCAAGCACATTAACTGCACTTCTGCTCGGTGGCCCTTCACATGTAGGCTGCTGTGCTTTTCCCAAGCCACAGTTACATAAGTCTGTAGTAGGCAGAAATATTTAGGCCTACATCTTACCTAGTTACTTAAATGTTCCTGCTACCAAATAGCCTATACCTACTTTGAAATAATATTCAGAACCACCACAGAGAACTTATAAAATCGTGAAAATAAAGGTTGTATATTATTCTTGTGAAACGTTAGTTGTTCTTTTACTTCTGTCCTTAGGCCACGGGGCCTACTATGTCGTTTCTGACCACCCAGTACGCGTAATTTTCCAGAGTTTCAAAATACGGAAACATTTTTGGTTTCTAACGAATCAGCCAGTCGCCCTGTAGGATTTGCTGCTCTCTTCCTCACGGAATCTTCTGCTTTACGTCTAGAAACACAGGGACCGATGCTTAGCCGAATACTGGAACCCCGTGCCGTAGGCTGCTTGTTTGTTACAATGCCCGTGCTTTAGTAGCACACGTGCTGTTGGAACAGCAAAACAGGCAAACCAGAGGGGTGTGAAAATGAAATTGTTAAAAATTGGGCCAGCCTTCAAGTGCTCTGCCTCTCTGTCTTCTTCCATGAGTCTTAAAAGGCCGCTTTATGAGACCGTAAAAATGGCGATTTAGAGACATGCAGCGTTGGACGGACAAGTAGTCCTCTCTTTGTTTTCTTCTCAGAAAACGCGAATTCGTAACATCTCGAGGGGATAGTGGGCCTACTCTAGGCCTACGAACAGAAGATGTTGGTTCCAGTCATCCTCGATGCCTAGCATACGGTCTACTTAAAAATAATCAAAAACTTAACTCTGCCTTGTCGTGGACACTAGTGTACGCGCATGAGGGTGTCTGTCATCGCTCAGCTAACAGCAAACGATATAGGCTACTCCATAGCTTGGGCTGCATGACTGGACGGTGCTGAGAAGTGAATTCACTCACAACCATCTCAACTGAACATAACTACGACGTGTGTAACCTAGGCCTGTGTGTGTGTGTGCGCGCGTGTGTGTGTGTGCGTGCGTGCGCCCGAGAGAGGGGAGGGGGTAGAGAGAGAGGGAGAGAAAGAGAGAGGTTGCCAACATCAGCCATCAGCCATCTTCCCCTGTTCGTGAGGGCACAGAAAAGTACTCAACGAACACTGTCATACTTCAGTTGTAGGCTATGAATAAGACAAGGCGCTAGAAGTTATGAGAGTGTGACGCTTCAAGGGCACTCGACACATTCAAGCTGCCAGTCGAAGAGATGTTTTGATTTTCTTTAATTTGTGCAAGATAATGTCTTGAAATACTGAAACACCAACTTCTGCATGGGAATAGGCCTAATACGTGTTACAAATTAACACATGGTTGACCTCGTCATTGGCTTTACTAGTAAAGATGTAGCCTAACCTAAGTCTTAAAATAGCAACAAATGGAGGCTCACATTTACCGTCTCAAAGGCTTGGCGCGTTACAATGAAACGTAACCACGACCACCACACCAACGAATGGTTGAGCTCGCGGGACAGTAGGCTATACTTTTTTGAAGTTGCTCCAAGCGGTAGGCTACTTACTTGGTGAACGAACACATCCATCGCAGGGTCAACAGGACCTTCTTCGCTGCCGGTCATAGATATAAATCCAAAGCCCATCCGAACGTTGAACCATTTGCAATGCCCGGATCCTGTCAGGACCGAAGCCGGGCTCCGGTCTTCCTGCTCGGGCGACGTAGCGGGGACTTCTCCGCCACCTCTACTCGGCCCTCCTGCACACCACAGAACGGATTACGGTTAGTTTGTGACTGTTTTTAGACTGCAAGGTGTTTTCCTAAAGGTTACTGTTCAAAAGTAGGCTAACTAACTCTGGTATCTTAGCACTGGTTGATCGGACCACCTCTTGTGCATCTGTGCAACACAGATGTTCATTTGAGACTGAATGATCGGATGGGTAGGCTACTGAAGAAGCGAGTTGAAGAACTCAATGAAATATCAGTGAAGCGGATTAAGTTTCTAAGATTAAATCATTGGTCTTGATCGCCTATTCGGATCTCTCTACTCAAGCAAGCAAAGACATCCCATGGTGTAACTTCTGGAGTGGCCTTGCATAGTTAGCCCGCTTTCTATGGAGCCAAAGGGCAGGTGTATACAGCGTTCCCCTGCTCACGTTTAACTCATCTACACCACGAACCAGCATCGTGAACAACAGCCTGTCACATCCCCTCACGGAGTCATCGCCAGGGATTGTAAACAACAATGAATGCATTACACAATAACGGACGTGAACCCCTCTCGTGCCAACTGATTTGAACAGTGAAATCCTCAAAAATACAAATAAAAGCAAAATAACCTTCGGCCATGTTTCCCCGGCGACCCTCTCTTCCAAAGTTCCAGTAGAATCGCTTCCTATGCGAAAAGAGCTTCTGCTGTTCACCATAAATCCGACATCAGGATTTCCAGCGGGCACAAATTTAGCTCGCATGGTACTGCGTGCTTGCTCTCCTTTGATATTTTGTCATCTCTCTCCTTCTCCCTCACTCATTCCCTCCCTCGCTCGTACAGGCACACTCTCTCACTCTCCCCTTTCCCCCTTGTGCGCTCTCTTTCTCTCCCTCCCTCCCTCTCTCTCGCTCCCCTTCCCTCTCATTCGCTCGCGGAGTGCCACACGTGACTCTGTCAAAGACATGCTCTCTGTCTGCTCTACTCGGCTTACCTCAGCAGAGCACCGAAGACTTCGGAGCGGCGGAACCAAGTCCAACCGCTTTGAGTTGACAATAGGCTACCGCACACATCATAAAATAATCACCGTTGAATTTTAATTATCGTCCATGCATAAGCTCGAGTAGACATTCTAAACTCCAACGGTGTTCTGAGCTGTTTTAAGAAACAATCACAGATTTTTCCACTCTCCATTACAAAACTGAAGAGTGGAAGAAAATGTAAGTTAATTTGGACAATCAATTCTTAATAATTAAATAGTTGATGTTGTTCGCAATAAAGTGGGTAAAACTCAGCATAAGTATAATTGTCCAGAGAAAATCACAGCATGTGTCTCAATTAATGTGCCTTGTGTGTCAAATGTGTGCCTCGAATTTCCCCTTGGGGATCAATAAAGTATCTATCTATCTATCTATCTATCTATCTATCTATCTATCTTAACATGTAATGGAGATCCAAACATCCTCATAAAACAGGCGTGTTGAAAAGTCAACATTGTGTTTCTTTTCTAGTGAGACCCTTGCAAAATGATACAAATCATCCCTCAAACAATCAATTATAATTATTATGTTGCCTGCTGATGTTGTAAAATATTACTGTGTTTGCAAAAGGTGTGCGTAAAGAAAACCTCTCCAAATTAATCCATTTGACTTTTTTAACTATGGTGGTAAGCTAAAGGTGTAAGATGAGATAAAGCTCATCAAATATATACGTACATGCTGAGATACTACTACTACTACAGAGATGGCTGGCCAATGCGAGAGAACAAAACGGTGAATCAGGAGAGATATGGCAAATGGTTCAAAAAGTGGACAATTACTTTACAATAGTTGGTCATGGTCACTACACAAATATCTCCACGCGCGTTCAAACACATGCTGCATGCACGCACGTGATTTGGACGACAAAACCATAGCCATGTAGCCACATTTTCGTTGTAATAGTCAGGCTACTTTCTGTCGGAGTTTACGTGTCTTGTAGCCTGCAGGCCTGTGTGTGTTTACCGAGCCAAGGTGATAACAAACACACAGTCCCGAAAGGGGGACTTACTACTACTGGATGATTTCTGTTATTTACTGGGCTGCACTTGTAACAACACACGGCATGTCCCTTTCTTTGCTTTGGCTGTTTGTGTGTGTGTGTGTGTGTGTGTGTGTGTGTGTGTGTGTGTGTGTGTGTGTGTGTGTGTGTGTGTTGATAATTGACCTGTGTTGCGTTCCCATTAGTTTTGGATAACTGGGTTGTTTCTTGCGTCGTGCGCATGGTTCCACACCTACTACAGCCAGGGTAAGTAGTTATTTGTGTATCTTCGGTGGGGAAAACTCGTTGGGGAGGAATCTACTACCCCCCACCCCCCACACTCCGGAATTCATGAGCAGCCCCCTGCCCCCTCAGCAACCCTACCCGCCCCCCGCACCAGCCATCGGACTGTTTTTGAAGATGGAGCGCCAAAAGGGGTGGGGGATAGCCCCCTACTCTATCCCACCGCAGAAGTGGAATCCGGGGCTTGGTTACCGGTCACTTATGTCAGATGTTATCTATTCATGCATTCCATGCGAAGAGTTTCTCACTATCAACTGAAAAATACACCTCGAAGCCACTCGCAAGAAACCCCTGAAAAGCGCAATATGGAGTTAACCATGCGCTCACTCAAGTGTCCTTGTTTGATCCCTGCAACCGCATGAACTCTGGGTACTGTGCCACGGCCAAAAAGAGACTCCTCAAATGTTTTCTTTATAATAAAAATATCTGAGGGAATAAGTTACACACATATGATACACCAACAAGACTTAAGTCCTAAAACACCGACCGTGATGATACGCAAGACTGCTTTTCATTTTAAACGGTCTTAATTTGTGTGTTTGTGTGGCGCCAATAAATCAATTGATTTTCATCTCGGAATTAACAGTCAATCACAACTGTGTGCTCTGATTTTCAGTCCTTCCGCGGACTGAACGATTGTCGCCTACATCCAGTTGTCTTTGTTGCTTTACCCAACACAATCAGATTCCTCCTGGGGTCCAAATTCTTACTGGTAGGTTAATATATGAGAGAATCTAAGCTCAATATCAATGTTTTCCCCTCTCTGTCCATGTATAACCTCAACCAAAAGCAACATATACAGGCCACTGCACATCCACATTTTAAGTGGAAGAAAGGAGCCATGTTATTGAACCTTGGAGTGCACTCCCTTACCCCAGTTCACCTTCCCAACCCCCCATGAAACTTCCCTGGGGATATATGCATCCTGCACCCTGTTGCCTTCAGTGTTTCAATGAGAGTTCACTGAGTTCGCCCGACTCCCTCTCTCTCTTTCTCTCCCTCTCTCTCTCTTTCTCTGTGAATGTGTGTGTCCAGAGGTGAGTAGGTTCGTTTGCTTTATAGTCATGCATTCCACACATTAATTGCATCCATTTTGAAATTGTCACCAAACTCATATATTTAATTTGTGACAGCGGGTTAACTAGTGGTCTGCATGGGAATGCGTCTCGGTTTGTTATATTGAAGAGTAATGGGGCCTGATCACTTTTCTGCTCAGTTTTACTTCTGGCATTTTGGGTCGATTTGAAGGCTGCTGCCATGCCTTTGAATTAATTGTTATTAACTTAAATTTGTCATTTTCTCACACTGTTCTTGAAATGTCTATAGATAGTTATTAGGAAATGTGTCAATATCTAACTTTTAGTAACAATAAGATGTATTAACATTACTAACAAATGTAATGTAAATGTAAAAAAAGAATGGAGATGCAGCCTCTATGTAGACACAGTAGTTTGTTTTAGGTCTGGTTGAAGGGTTTTGTATTATGTTCAGAATAAGACAATAAGAATTGAGATGGTCAAAATGGTACATCCTGGCTGTACACATATATTTGTTTTTATATCAATGTATAATTTATTTGTATCTAGAATCACAAATGGTTGTAGTTGAAAGGAGATTGTATGAGAGGGCTGGTTAAGATAAAGAATTTGTACGAATAGATTCAATAAATAATGTTATTGGATCATTTGATTACATGAGACATGAGACATGATTCCACAACTATAAATACTTTTAGACGTGTAAATAACAAAAGTAAACGTCTACAAGGAGAATATTATAGCCTACATTCAGCTGTGACATGGGTGACAATAAAACGTGGTTCTGTTTAGAAATTTCAATTAGAAGGAATGAAAATCATAAAATGGTGGTAGGCGGTGGAGTGGAAGTTGAAAAACGACACGTTTTCGTGCGGCCTCTTGCAAACAAAGAGTGGTTTCCCGCGTTGCATATTCACTCCTCTGTCTGTTTTATCATGCCCGCATTCACTCTTAAAACATAGCAATATGGAATTATGTCTTAAATAAATCCCCAACGTGAACAGAAAACGAAATGAGCGCAAACAGAGAATACAGAGAGAATATTCTTCTTATATTTAATGAAACACAAAATGACAGGGTCTTAGAAGTTGCAATAGATAATCAGTAAACATGTTCAATTCAGTGTCTTTTTTTTGTTGTTTCCGACCGCCGCTTAACAAAATTAGTTAAGCAAAGTCGTTATAAAGCCTCTATAAAAACGTATTCCCATTTTTTTTGCTAAAGCAGCCTAATTCATTGGAATACAACAGGTCAACCAGTGAAGACTTGTATAGTGTCTGACGTCAAGGAACGCTACACTTTTTCGTGACGTCAGACGCAAGCGGTCAGTGAAACTCCAAGTCGGCTAAATAATAACAAATCCGCCACACAGGGTAGCTATTCGTCAAGTGTTCTTTTAGTTTATACTTTCAAATCTTCGATTCCGCCCCTTATAGTATTCCCATTTCACTTTGCATTTAAGCTCTGTATGAGAGAAATATTTGAAGGGGCTACTGTCTAGAGCAGTCTTAGACTTGGACACCTTACACCTCATCTGGTTCTCCTCATCAAGCATGCAGTCACTGAAACGGGCAAAAAACAAGCACTTTTCTGTGAGCTGATCTTCATATCTGCTTTTATAGCCTACAGCCAGAGGCATCAGTACAACCCATCGCAAGTATAGCCTATTGATATGATCACACGAAGTCATTATGGTTATGCTATTTACCTGCGTTTACGTGGACGGCCATCCTCAGGAATCCGTCCGACAGACCACAGGCTATGATTGAAATGTAGAGAGGAAAGTCAACATCAGGAACAGCACTCAAATTGCTAAAGCAAATAGCTTGACGTATTTGACAAACGCGTAGGCAGGACAAACCTGAAATGAGTCGCGCCAAAGCGCTTCAACGTCGCGCTCAGGGCATGTTTCTGCCTTTGACGCCCAAGGGCCAGAATACAGGTCTTATTCAGTGTTGATTCGGGGAATTTTCCGAACATTAATATTTTATTAGGGTTTAGTAATCCAAGAGCGCCGAGCGCGGGAAATTGCAAGGTGAAGGCACGCTACAGTTCATGTAAGGACTGTTAAGGAAGCAAAACACGCTGACCAGTGGAAGCCAACATGACCATCATTCAAGTATGATGATAGCCTATATAATTTCACAATGTAAACACACAGACCATGAAAGGGATTTGCGCAGCACATTCCTTGTCAAATGATAAGATGAAGTAGTGTTCTTATCCCTGTTTATCAAGGCTAATATAGAATAGCCATAACATACACTCCTCAAAAAGGGTTATTGGGTGCTACATACCAGGCTTTAAAGAACCAATAGGTTCCTTTCATAAACCCTTCAAAAAGGTTTAAAGAACCATTTAGGGGTGCCATACAATAGAACCATTTTAGATTCTATATAGCACCTTTTTTTCTAAGAGTGTATCTACTGAGTTCAGAAGATATAGTCAGCATCTAGTTTCATAACATTTTTAATTGTGTGGCCTATCAGGAAAAAATGGCTAATCATCACGAAAGGTTGATTAGAGGACTTACTAAAGGTTTGAATGTCATCTGTCCACTGGACATAAAGACAACAACAAATGTCCGTTTGTGTGAAGTTTTTTCAGTGTTTCTCTTGACACATTCAGATGCAGTGTTGGATATTATATAGCCTGTACATGTAAATTCCTAAATAGTTTAAAGTGCATAAATATTAGATTGACTACTCTTTTCAAACTAAGGCGTTTGTTAGTCTCATTCGATAAAAGTTGGCTAAAATCCCTTAATTCAAAGTTTGGATTTTGAATGGATATTGAGTGATTGAAGTGTGTTATTAGCATAGGGGGATATGTGTCTCAGCCTGCAATAAAAGAATAGCGTAATACTGGCGAACATTGACTAGTCTGTCAACAATTTAATAGGCCTATATCAATTTATATGAACCTTCTGGAACCATGAAAGCTTAGGAAATATAACACGTTTACGCAATGATGCCCTCAGATAACCTGACACTTAATCTCATGACAGCATGGGTTTCCTGGCGCTGAAAGAAAATATCTGATATGAAGTAACAAATCAGCGTCCAAACTTCACGCAGCGTCTCAAATGACAGACAATGATGGGGCTGCATTTTGTTGCACTAGTCTGGCTTTCGCAAAACAGCGCCACCTGGTGGTGGATTGGACACCATGAGCTTGAGGACGACAGTTTAACATACTCGCACTAACTTTTGGATTGCAAAAGTTTTAGGCTGTATGTAGTTTATGGCAACAGCTGCTGATTCGCAACGTCATTGCTCAACGCAAATATTTAACCCAAAGCGTAATTCTTAAAGCTTAGTATTGCTTGTTGCAGGCTATAATTAATTGCTACCTATAAGGTCTAATCGGCATTATAGCTTTAATGTTATTCCTCGTGTTTGTAAGTCGCTTTGAATAAAATCGTCCACTAAACCGCCAGAGCACTGCAGGGGCGCAGGCCCCCATTACGCAAATCACACGTTTTATTCTTGAATGCCTGCTGCATGCGTGGAATGCGCATTACAATGTGCGCATGGAGACCCTATGCTTACTGCTCGGCCACAGCACGTGCTGCTGAAACTTCAGCAACTTTGCTCATCTGTATGACAACATGTATTTCAACAGACATTATGAATATTCTCGACTTAATTTAGGTATAGACTACATATTCTGCAGGCAGGCAAACTACAAAACCCAACTGAAGTTAACTACAATACAGGCTAGATTATAACGAAGCCTGTCCAAACTAATATTGCCCAAATGAATCAATAGTCAATCAGATATTTGTCAGAGCAGCAAGCAAATAAGCAAGATATATATATATATATATATATATATATATATATGTATATATATTTTATCAACAATCAGCCTACCTCTGTCTTTATTGTTTCTCTGTCTGTGCAAATAATTTTCTTATGTCTACCTAGGGCTCAAATATGCTTTAAACAAATCGAAATAACAATAGGCACCTGTACACATATAAATAATGTATTGTTAATTGTTGCATTGCCAGACTGGCCAACAATGTCGGTCAGATGGGGTGTCATACTAAAGAATAGGAGAGGTAGTGTAGCATGATCACCAGATGATTGATGTTGGTCTAACGACAGAAGAGGGCAGACAGATCTACTCCTATCCTTTAATCATGCTGTCCCCGCGAACACAGATCAGGCTCTAGCCTACTCTTAACGAATGTGTTGAAAACAACACAACTTGCGTTGGATATGGGACAACACCGTTTAACCTATATTGTTTCCTTTTTTTTATGTGCTACAAACTATGTGTTTAAAAACAGACCTTGCGTTTTAAACAAAAACAATGCCTTGTTTTTACACATCTATCCAGATAGGGACAACACATTCGTTCAGCGCATGCAAGGTGTACGTTTCAGTTTGTATAAATTAGAGGTTAAACTGCTATGCCATTGTGGATCAGAAGATCCATTCTCTTATACCGTGATTGTGAATATAAAATGAATTCACCCAAATACAGGAGTCGCTTATGTATCATTGGGGCAGCTTGGGGATCTCGTAATTTCTGGAGAAGGTTGCAGCATATCTGTCATCTAAGACTTTATTTAGCAGTTACCTTCTTAAGCAAGCAGCATAAATAGGCAATAGTCCGGTAGAGACTCGTGGCTCACTTTAATGGTTTCCTAAAGCTCAGACTGACATTTCAAATGTGTTCGCCTCGGTCTCTCGGCGATTGCTTTACGTGGGGTCGGCTACTGCAGTGTCCAGTGGTCCTACCTTCTGTTCGCCATCACTTCGAGATTGTTGTTACGGCGGTTGTTAAGTCGGGTTTTCAGAGACACCTTGTGGCTTCAGGCTTTTTTTCCAGCAACATCCACATGAACGCAATGCAGCCACATGTTGTCATGCGTAATGCTCAGCAACTTACGGCCTACTACTACCGATAATAATAACAATAATTATGGCAATAAGTAAATGTTAATAATAGTAGGCTATATACTAGCCTAGTGATAATTAGCCTATCATTTGTGTTGTTTTAGTAGCCTAGTGTTGATGTTTTTACGTCGTCCATGCAATTTTCTTTACAAAATCTGTGCTTTCATAATATTAATGACATCAGATGAAAAACCGCCCCCCACCCCTCTCCGCTCCCCTCCCCTCTCTCCTCTCCCATCCACTTCTTCAGCGCCATCCTCTGGCCATATCACAGACGGCTCAGAGAGTGACGGTTTAGTGCTGGGAATCTTCTCTGGGTTTACCTTATCAGAAAATATGGCGAAAAAATAGTAGCTCATAAAAGGCGAGGACGTGGATAACCGGTAGGCCTACGTTCAAATTCAATGAAATGAAAGTACACAGAGAAACCTTAAGAGTCTAGAGTTGGGTTTTTTGTTTCGATGTTGCAAGTTATCTTGTTATCTTATCATCTTTCATCAACAACATCTTACATCTGACCAAAATGACGGCCAGTGTGTGACAAGTTTTGGGTCAAATCTGAGGTTCCAACGTCAATTAACCGAATATGGGTAGCCTACTTTTCCGCAGTTTACCTAAACCATTTGTTGTATTGTTCGTGCTTTATTGGTCTTCCAACCAAACCGATTATAGGCCTACCATTCAAATAGATATTGTATAAAATGTTTCTAATGTTTTAATACTTTCTAATTCCTATTTATGAACGAGGACGCCTGTACACACAGGTCAAGTCTTAATTAGAGGTGAAGAGAAGCAACAGTCGAAATAGCCTATTCCTTTAAGATTTTAAATAAAAAACTTTCCTTTAATATAAAAATAGGGTTTCTTCACTTTTCAGCTCCAGAAAATAGGAAATGTCACATAACACCTATCTTGTCAAAATGATGAAAAATGCATGTAAAACTAATGAAATGTCTTCTGCCACATCGATCTAGCCCATAGAAATTAGCTATTTGTACATTTCCTCCAACAAGCCTCCACGTGGAACACCAATCAATTCATACACGTCTTTACATACCAAATAAATTGCATGTCAATACATTCACACATTTTATACATAGCCTACTGTAAGCAACAATGACTGAAACCTTTAGGCTAGATCAGCCTTTTATTTCATGGTTCCTAAAGGTTCTTATGAATTGCAATTGTATTATTAGCATACAAAATGGATATAGCTATTTTGCTTTAGAAAACATACTTGGTTTTGTTCATTTAAAATATTGTTTTCTGTTCTGAATATTTAGGTTCATGGCCCCCTTTTGATTTTGACCTTCCTGTTGTTAAACTAAAAAACTTTTTCAAGGGGAAAAGTTTTAGCATTTTGGAATTGCACTCAATTTTTTTCTCAATTTGTTATGGAAATAAGAATGACCCTAAAACGTATTAAAGTTAAATTACACCATGCACTTGCCAGTAACAATATTAAAATATTAATATTGCATTGTCATCTAAACCTTTTCCAGTAAATACACCATTTTAAATATGTAACTTAACAAGCATTGTTGTTCTCTAATCTTACTGACTTATTCTTAAAGTCTTCAATTGTCTACATTTTAATTTCACCAATAGGCCACCATATGTTTGTAATCTTTGTGATTGATTGGTTTCTGTTGCCATGTCTGTAATTGTGTAGCTATTTTCAGGAAGGTTGGGAGAGTTTGGGCTGGACTTCCATCTGTTACTGTAAAATGTTAGAGACCTCATGTTGCCTTGATTGTGTTGCTAATTGTGCTGTGCAGTGTTCACATAAATAAAGATAATTAAACGTTTGTGTTTCTACTTTGTCTTTCCCGAGGGCAGCTGATATAGTCACCATTGGACCAAAACCAGAGCAGTCCATAATTATACATTTCTTGATTCAGAAAGAATACTATGACTGGTAATTGTGAATTTTTCAAATTGTTATTTCTTGCTTTGGCTTTTAAAGATATACTGGACTAGGCCAGGTTCTCAATCACAATTTCAGAAAATCACAATTTTCAGATATGAAGGGACACCCAATCAGTGTTTTATTGTTATATTTATGTTGTAATATATTTTGGAAAGTATAGAAGTCTTTATTGCCCACTGCTGTGGAAATTCAAAATAAGAGATTTAAAACGAACATTAACCATAATGTTAATTTTAAATCACCAAGTTCTTTGGTTTGGGCTGCATAGAGGCCAAAGCTGTCTCTGCCATAATCAAGCACAATAGTTGCACCACTGAGTGAAATGACCAGTTACCCCGTGCCAGCCAGATGCTTTGTAGAAAAGCCAAACCAAACATCTGAGGTAGATTCTGACAAGGAAGGCCATCACTGTCCACACCAGCTCAAAACATGAGTGTCGTCCTGGGGTGTCCACAATCTTAAGAGCTAGCCATAGAACTGGACTGTAGAGGAGGTGGTAAATAGTACAGAAGCTTCATAAGAGGTGTCCCATGTGTGTAAGGGTCTTTTTATGGTCATACAAGACCACAATAAGAGCTCTGGCCCATTCTCAAAGTGTGTCAATTTAATCTTGTTAATGTCTCAAGAAACTTCTACATCACGAAATATAGATGGAAATACGCATGCACTGGTTATATTTCTCAACCGCAGGAAAGGTGGAAACTTTTTTGCAATTAAAGTAAGAATGGACGCCAGTAAAGAATCACAATAAATATGCAAATATATATTTCTGAGAGTTGTAAAACGTTGTGTTGGGAGAGATGTTAAAGATACACTAGGGCAGAGGGCAAGGCTGACTGGAGAGGCTCATAAAGAGTACAGTTCCCAATCAAAGCCCTGATCCACGTCTACTGGAATCCAGAACGGCTATAGCCCAACAGGCAATATGCTAATAAATAATACAATCAGTATTGTCTGTGTCTTGAGTTTGTATGAGTGTATTGCTTGGGAATGCTTGTTTGGAAAACACACTGTAGGCTGCTGGACACCTGAATTTCCCCTGTGGGGATGAATAAAGTACTTATCTATCTGTCTATCTATCTATCTTTCTATCTATCTATCTATCTCTATGTGATTTCAAAGGACAGGCAAAGCAGAAAAATATTTTTGTATCAAAGGGGCAGCACTAGTCTAATGCTTAATATGTTTATATATTATATATATATATATATATACTGTGTATATATATATATATATATATATATATTATATCATATTAATACTGTATATTGTATATTTTATTAAAATATATTAATAGATTCATATTTTACTTTTACAAATGCCTTAGAAATACAAAAATACAGTGTAATCAAAATGTTGGGAAAATACAGAATGCGTATAATGTTTAATACAATAGTAAAATAGTTACCTTAGCACCACCTACCACTTTCCAGATTTTCATTTTTCCTTATTAAGCCGAATAATTATTATCAAGCCGGATAAGGAAAATGAAAATCTGGGAAGTGGCAGGTGGTGCTGAGGTTAATAATTTACTATTGTATTAAACAGAGACTATTGTGACCCTGAATCTGAAAATGAACCTATGAAATGCATAATGTTGTAGCCTACTATATGGATATATCAGGGGCAGTGCAGATGGAAAGCAAATACACCCTCG
>NC_085005.1:30743168-30745668 GCF_963854185.1 Sardina pilchardus
CACACACGGGCACAGATGTACCAATCACAGGAGAGAACACACACACGGGCACACAGACGCACCAATCACAGGAGAGAACACACACACACACGGGCACACAAGCACCAATCACAGGAGAGAACACACACACACGGGCACACAAGCACCAATCACAGGAGAGAACACACACACACGGGCACACAAGCACCAATCACAGGAGAGAACACACACACACGGGCACAGATGTACCAATCACAGGAGAGAACATACACACGGGCACACAAGCACCAATCACAGGAGAGAACACACACACACGGGCACACAAGCACCAATCACAGGAGAGAACACACACACACGGGCACAGATGTACCAATCACAGGAGAGAACATACACACGGGCACACAAGCACCAATCACAGGAGAGAACACACACACACGGGCACACAAGCACCAATCACAGGAGAGAACACACACACACGGGCACACAAGCACCAATCACAGGAGAGAACAGACACACACGGGCACAGATGTACCAATCACAGGAGAGAACACACACACACGGGCACACAAGCACCAATCACAGGAGAGAACATACACACACGGGCACACAAGCACCAATCACAGGAGAGAACACACACACACGGGCACACAAGCACCAATCACAGGAGAGAACACACACACACGGGCACACAAGCACCAATCACAGGAGAGAACACACACACACGGGCACACAAGCACCAATCACAGGAGAGAACACACACACACGGGCACACAAGCACCAATCACAGGAGAGAACACACACACACGGGCACACAAGCACCAATCACAGGAGAGAACACACACACACGGGCACAGATGTACCAATCACAGGAGAGAACACACACACACGGGCACACAAGCACCAATCACAGGAGAGAACACACACACACACGGGCACACAAGCACCAATCACAGGAGAGAACACACACACACGGGCACACAAGCACCAATCACAGGAGAGAACACACACACGGGCACACAAGCACCAATCACAGGAGAGAACACACACACACGGGCACACAAGCACCAATCACAGGAGAGAACACACACACGGGCACACAAGCACCAATCACAGGAGAGAACATACACACGGGCACACAAGCACCAATCACAGGAGAGAACACACACACACGGGCACACAAGCACCAATCACAGGAGAGAACACACACACACGGGCACACAAGCACCAATCACAGGAGAGAACACACACACACGGGCACACAAGCACCAATCACAGGAGAGAACACACACATGGGCACACAAGCACCAATCACAGGAGAGAACACACACATGGGCACAGATGTACCAATCACAGGAGAGAACACACACATGGGCACAGATGTACCAATCACAGGAGAGAACACACACATGGGCACAGATGTACCAATCACAGGAGAGAACACACACATGGGCACAGATGTACCAATCACAGGAGAGAACACACACACACGGGCACACAAGCACCAATCACAGGAGAGAACATACACACGGGCACAGATGTACCAATCACAGGAGAGAACAGACACACAGGCACAGATGTACCAATCACAGGAGAGAACAGACACACAGGCACAAATGCACCAATCACAGGAGAGAACACACACACGGGCACAGATGTACCAATCACAGGAGAGAACAGACACACGGGCACACAAGCACCAATCACAGGAGAGAACACACACACAGGCACAGATGTACCAATCACAGGAGAGAACAGACACACGGGCACAGATGTACCAATCACAGGAGAGAACAGACACACAGGCACAGATGTACCAATCACAGGAGAGAACACACACACAGGCACAAATGCACCAATCACAGGAGAGAACACACACATGGGCACAGATGTACCAATCACAGGAGAGAACACACACATGGGCACAGATGTACCAATCACAGGAGAGAACACACACATGGGCACAGATGTACCAATCACAGGAGAGAACACACACATGGGCACAGATGTACCAATCACAGGAGAGAACACACACATGGGCACAGATGTACCAATCACAGGAGAGAACAGACACACAGGCACAGATGTACCAATCACAGGAGAGAACACACACATGGGCACAGATGTACCAATCACAGGAGAGAACACACACATGGGCACAGATGTACCAATCACAGGAGAGAACACACACATGGGCACAGATGTACCAATCACAGGAGGAGAGAGAGAGAGAACAGACACATTGCCCTCGTTTTAACACTGGGGCTAGTCTGAAGTCCAGCTGATGCTTGCGTACTATGCAACATCTATTTACATATTTAATACCGTGAGAAAAATGTAGTTCACACAGACACACTCACACACACACAGACCACACGATGGCTTTAGTTCATGCACACACCACATGATGCTGCTTGTTGGTGCACATGAACAAGACTTTGCACTTTGCCCAACATGTACAAATCAGGGCAACTGCAGCGACATTAAAAAGAAAACCAAAGTGTGCAATAGTGTGTGAGAGAGC
>NC_085005.1:30750668-30755668 GCF_963854185.1 Sardina pilchardus
CACCACCCATCACATCCACCATCAGCACCCATCACATCCACCATCAGCACCCATCACATCACATCCACCATCAGCACCCATCACATCCACCATCAGCACCCATCACATCACATCCACCATCACCACCACCACCCATCACATCCACCATCAGCACCCATCACATCACATCCACCATCACCACCCATCACATCACATCCACCATCACATCCACCATCACCACCCATCACATCCACCATCACCACCACCCATCACATCCACCATCAGCACCCATCACATCCACCATCACCACCACCCATCACATCCACCATCACCACCACCCATCACATCCACCATCACCACCCATCACATCCACCATCAGCACCCATCACATCCACCATCAGCACCCATCACATCCACCATCACCACCACCCATCACATCCACCATCAGCACCCATCACATCCACCATCAACACCCATCACATCCACCATCACCACCACCCATCACATCCACCATCAGCACCCATCACATCCACCATCAACACCCAACACATCCACCATCACCACCCATTATCACAGTAAAATATGTCTCCTAATACCTGCTTATGTGTAAACATCAACTTTATATTTACATTTACTCATTTAGATAAAATACAAGTATAGCAAGCTATGTGTCTATTCCAAAGCCACTTACAATACAGATGTTGAATATCTATTTACTATTTACAGATATACAGAACACAACAGCAGCCCGTGTGCACTGTATAGGCATTAGAGACAATCATCTTGCTCCACTGGGGGAGGCAGTGGAACTGATATGAATGGCCAGACTGTAGTGTGTGTGTGTGTGTGTGGGGGGGGGGGTGTTACCTGTGATGCCCTTGGGTACAGTCTGAAGGTCACAGTACCACAGTCGGTTAACAGGGTCACAGCCCTCTCTGATGGACAAGAGCACGTATCGTCCATCATCTGAAACCTACACACGCAGACAGACAGACACACACACACACACACACACACACACACACACTGCATGAATAGGCCTGCCTGCCACGATAACACATTGCTGGGAGATAAAATGTCCCAAAAATGATTGCCGTTCTGAGACGAGTTTTATCTAACATAATGGTAAAGTCATAATGCAGGCACACCTTTTCAAAGATCAATGCACTTACATTTCTAAAGAATATTTAACACTGGAACTGGAAGACATAAATATATATCCACAATAAATGAACAAAACAACCTAGAACAATAAATAAAATGGACTCTCAGTCTCTGTGAACAGAAAATACACTTGAATAAAACCCAATAAATAAAATATAATAAAATAAATATATAAACATAATATATATAATAAAACCCAATAAGCGGGTCAGCCGGTCACCTCTACGCCGCTCATCCACTTGGGCTGGTCAGGGAACTCGGCGCACAGCACGTCCTCCGATTGGGGAGTGCCCAGCACGTGGTAGTACAGCTTCTGGTGCAGGTTGGTGGACGTCTCCGTACCTGGGGGGGGGGGGGGGCGGGGGGGTGGGGGGGGTCAAGATGTGTCAGCTATTTTGGTAACCTTAACAATCCTTTCGTGGGGCAGAGGAACCAAGGAGACCAGAGGTGCATTCTAATTCTCAAACATAGGCGAACGTGCAAACAGTATTCCACTATTCTTCAGTAGAAAGAATGTTAATTCCGCAACACTGCTTTTAGCTCCCAAGTCATGTTTTAAAAAAGCAACGTTTCGACACTACTGGGTCTTCATCAGGCAAACGCTAAATAAAACATGAAACGGGAGCTAGAAGCAGCGTTGCGGACATTACACTCCTTTTATTGAGGCGCTGCCTTGAAGACGAGGTTGAGGGCGTAACGCTCACCGCCGCTCTTGTTGACATGGCAATGAATGTATTGAATCTGGAATCTTAAGGTTGAGAGCTTAAAGAGAAGCTATGCAGGATTGGCGATTTCATCTCCAGTTTTGCTTTTACTTTTCGTTTTCGCTCATTTTATGCTTGCATATTTCTCTGCAGAGCTTCCCCTACAGCTTTAGCGTGTATATATATATATATATATATATATATATATATATATTTATATATATACATTGCAAGCGTGGTTCTTCTCGTTCCTCACGTGTCTCAGACTTCCAGATGTAAACAAGGAGCGATCATTCCCTGGACAAACTGCAAGGCTTCAATAGCGGATAGGGACACTGGGGGCGCGAGGAAATATTACTGTTTTCGATAAAACTGGTCAGTCAAGCAAAACAACTATTCCTAAGCAATTTTATGACTATGAAAATGTTGCATAGGGTCTCTTTAAGCAGGCAGCGCTGCCTTGAAGACAAGGTTGCATAGGGTCTCTTTAAGCAGGCAGCGCTGCCTTGAAGACAAGGTTGCATAGGGTCTCTCTAAGCAGGCAGCGCTGCCTTGAAGACAAGGTTGCATAGGGTCTCTTTAAGCAGGCAGCGCAGCCTTGAAGACAAGGTTGCATAGGGTCTCTTTAAGCAGGCAGCGCAGCCTTGAAGACAAGGTTGCATAGGGTCTCTTTAAGCAGGCAGCGCTGCCTTGAAGACAAGGTTGAGGACCTAAAGCTCACCGTCGCTCTTGCCCTCCTGCTTGGGGTAGGAGTTGTAGAAGAGGCCGCGGCCGTCGTGCGTCCAGGCCATGCAGCTGAACTTGACGCGCTCCAGCTTGTCCTCCAGCGGCTTGGCGCCGTCCACGCGCAGGAAGCGGATCTCCACCCAGTCCGAGCCGCTGGCGCTGATGCCGTACGCCAGCATGTCGCCCTCCTCCGAGAACGCGTAGCCTGGGACACACACACATACACACACACGCACACACACACACACACATACAGGTTAATGTACAGTTATAGGTGCCCCCCATACACATATGCTGTATGTATAATGCTGCTTACAGGCCCCAGGTTAAGCTCGGTCAGATATGAATCACATTTTTGGAAACATTGGTATGGGTGCCTTTTGAGGCTATGAACTGTATGCTTGTATATGTTTCTATTCCTTTTTGATGTTGTATGTCTTACTGTTGGGCCTAGAGCCTGTAATAAAGTTTATATAATATATATATACATACACACAAATGCCATGTCAAAACAGAGGTCCTGGATGCAACACACACACACACAAAAAAAGGATGCATGTATTGACATAATTACCCCCCTACGAGCATGCACGCGCGCACACATGCAAGCGCACACACACACAAACGCCATTTAGTCAAAACTACAGAAGCCCTTGTCTAGATCTTACAAGATACTCTTTGTGTTCGAACAAATCAAATGTGAGTATAATGTCATGACGACACTCATGAAGTCACTGGTGCAAGCAACGTCTATCCAATACCTCATCTACTAAGAGGCCAAAGACAGATCATCTAGCAATCTCAATCTAGCAAATCTGAATTGGCAGCATACAATAATCACCATCACACAGAGAGAGAGAGAGAGAGATAGAGAGAGAGAGAGAGAGAGAGAGAGAGAGAGAACACACACACACACACACACACCAATTGTTTGTTAATCTTGCCTCTATTTGCCATGTATTGTACAAGCATTCTCTGTGTAAACCATACTTATAAATCTTCTGCTTTGGGCATGCAACAAATATCTGTCATGCTAATAAAGCTCTTTTTAATTCAACTGAATTTAATAGAAAAAAGAGAGAGAGAGATCTCTCACCTCGCAAGGCCACAGTTCCATCCTCGGAGAACGTGTTGGGGTCTAGAAACACTGTGGGTTCTGCCTCCAGGGTCTCCTGAACATACATGACACTCTGGTTCTGGAGCCCCGTGTTGTAGAAATGAAAGTACCTGCAGAACACCAGAGGAAGAACCTTTTAGAACACACCCCCATGGATACGTTACATTCCCATACCAGGCAGAGCTTCACCGGAGTGTGATGTTTGCAGTGATCCCTTACCGATTGCCCCTTTTGAATGGACAACTGTATTTGGGGTAGTCGTAGAGCTCGGTCATGCGCTCTTTGAAGAGCTCACGGACTTCGCAACCCTCGAGGAATGGGGCAGTCAACTTATTCTGAGCGGTCACAAAGGCCTGGAGAAAGCATGTAGAGGAGTGAGAATCTTGCAACAGTAGGGGGCGCCAAAAATACTCATTGCATGCATGGCAACAGTAGAATATACATAATCAGTCATCCAAGTCTGATGTAATGAAAGGTCAATAGTTTTTTTCCTTCGCCACTTAACTCCACAAGTGAGCGGAAATGCTGAAGCAGCATCGCAGTGCATTTGCTGTCAGTGTTGCCAGATTGGGCGGGTGCCCGCCCAATTGGGCTTCTTTAATATCGTTCGGCGGGGGGAAATAAGCTTTCGGCGGGTAAATAACATTTTGAGTTCAATGGTTCTCTATGAGAAAAACGTCATCGGGCGGTTTTTTGCTGAAGGCGGCGGGGTGATTGGGCGGATTTCAGTCAACCCAATCTGGCAACACTGTTTGCTGTACACATACAGTCTTTTGTAAACCATTATGACGGTGAGCCAACCTGTGTCTTTTCACTGTCTGGGTCTTCCAGCCAACTGTATGGGTCCGGGATTTTATGACCATGGTACTCATCCACCTGTCGAGATTTTAGACAAGAGACATTTACAAAAGGCAACACTTGGTTAACTTGACAACTGTGACAACTACATTTCTTTTTTTCTGAGCCTACTGACTGGCAACATCAAGCTTATGTCACAACAGCAAGGCAGACACTTTCATCACCAATAAATACTATGATCATACAACCCTTTGGCTCTGAAGGCTGGCTTGAAACATCAGCACAACTCACTGAACCTGGCTAGGTTCACTTTCAATCATCAACAGCTAACTGCAACTAGCTTGCTAATGACAGCTACCCCTCAGACTTGAGTTAAGTTACAGTAGGCTACCCTGACATTTCATTCAAACACTGTAGCTTTCAAATGACGACAACGACGTTGGGCAAATTGAAAGCTTCGTGTTTTTATTATTCGTTACAGCCTGAAATCAATACTAAAGGATACATAATAT
>NC_085005.1:30765668-30773168 GCF_963854185.1 Sardina pilchardus
CATGTGTCGATTATTGCAATTTTGTGAGACTTCTTATTACAGTAACTCCAGTAGCCTATACTGTACATTTCGAGGCCAAATATCTTATTTTTTACTCGTGTATGTCGATCTATGTTTTTTACTCCATTACATTTTGTGAAAAAAACACTGTCCAAATTCATGTGTACGTGAAATCAAACACTGTAGAGAACATACTTATTTTCTAAGGTAGGCTTTAGTTTAAAGAATGGTGTTGCCTTGCCTGCATTATTGTTGTATCCTTTAGTGTACCTTGCTGACCCCTTTGCACAATATTGACATTACCATAGCTAGCCTTATGATGCCATAGAGAAAATTAATCTAAATGGGGTGACAACCCCCTCCCTCACTGTGTTTTTTATGGAAAAATAGAGCGGTCAGAACTTTGGATTGGCTGTCAAATTCATACATAGAGCATCTTAAAACTTGATGCCTACACATCATACACAATGTCTTCGAAGCCTGGACAAAGGTTTGGCTGCCGTTAATTTGTCACTGCTGCTTCCTTTATGCGTATCATTTCAACATACAGAAGAGCAGCGACATCACACTCCATAAACACACTTTGAAAACCTATTTGCTATTAATGAAAAGCAAACAGTTAGAATTTTTAAATAGTATACCAAGGGCTATGTCTTAGCTATATTTGCTAGGCCTTAAGTCTGTTGCTAGGTATTCACTCTGTTGCCATGTCTTAGCTGTATTTGCTAGGCCTTAACTATGTCTTAGCTGTATTTGCTAGGCCTTAACTATTGCTATGTCTTAGCTATATTTGCTAGGCCTTAACTATTGCTATGTCTTAGCTGTATTTGCTAGGCCTTAACTATTGCTATGTCTTAGCTATATTTGCTAGGCCTTAACTATTGCTATATTTGCTAGGTCTTTACTCTGTTTCCATAGGTGCTTCTCATCATGCCTCCTCGATCCTCGATGCTCGATGCTCGATCCTCGAGGGGCGTTCCGCTGATCTATAATTAACACTGGATTAGGGCAAAGCCTTCGATATAACAAAGTTGCGACACTTCCATTGACTTCAGTTCAACAAATATGTAACATGCTGAATGGAAATGCCCTTTGTTTTCAGTTGCACATTATTTTAGTCTATGCTTTGTACTTAATGCTGCTAATAAAAATGTAATGGAGTAAAAGTATACATTTAATTAAATAACTTGTAGTAAAGTAAAATAAAAGTAGGAAGAAAAATAAGTACTCAATTAAAGTACAAATACTCCCCATTCATATGTAGCCTACTGTATTTACACATTTCTACTTAGTTCTATCTCTGTAGCCTACATTAATTTGTTTTAGTTCTTACTACAACCAACAATTGGACAACGAATAACAATACAGACAAGGTAGAGTAAGTTGCAAGATTTGTATTAAATTATGATGTATTTCGACATCAAAGCAAGTTTAGTTTCTTAGTCTCATTTCATCGAACTACAGGTACACTGGGTATCGGGTAAAGTTACATAGTGCGGTTATAGCTGATAGAGGGCCGCGAAGTCAATGAAGAAGTGCCGTTCACCCTGTTACGAGTTGATGAACCGCTGAAATGATTTTGGAAACATTATTTTAAGGTACGAAAAACTCTTTAGTGTTGCTTTAAATTATTTACTCCCTGAACGAAGGGGAGAGGCTCAATGAATGCCTATTTCTGAGGCAAATCATTTCAACAGTAGTAAATGCAACTGCATTAGTCATGATCAATGACATGACTCTCACTTTCAACACGTAAGTAAAGTACAAGTCATTTTGTACTTCCACTAAAGTGTAAATGTGAAAGGAGGACTTGTACTTTTACTTGAGTAGCCTAACATTTGACCATGTGTAGGCTACCGTACTCTGACTCAAGCACAGGATTTATGTGCTCTGTCCACCTCTGCTTGAGTCACTGGTGGTGTAGGCTAGCATGTCCTTATATTGGTCATACACAAGACAACCTGTTGAACAATTTCTCCTGGCAATATGTCGTGGTTCTGTCACAACATTATTGCCCAACATTACGTTTCTAAAGAACTTTAATGGAACTGGTTATGTGGTTGCCCAGCAACATTGTTTACATGTAAAAAAAAGAAAAAAGGCTGCTCCATGTATCATCACCCTCAGGGTTCTTATTCTAGACCAACACACACACACACACACACACACACACACACACACACACACACACACACACCTCCCTGCAGTGTACCAACAAACATATACATGACCAGGATGTCATTGATAAGGTAGTCAAGAGAGAAAGGAATGGACAGTTGCAATAGGAAGTTGATAGTTGCACAACTCTATTTTTCAAAACCCTACACACAAAACCCAAAATTGCTCAAATGCAAAATGCTTCAGATCTCCAGCAAAATGACACACAACATTCAAATGTTAATGGGGTGTATTCATAGGCCTAGGCCCTTTCAATTGGAGAAACAAACATTCACTAAGGTATTTCTGGGGGTGAAGAAAAAAAACTTTGACTTTGACTTTGACTTGACTTTTTGTAGAACACTAAAGTCTGATTCATGTTCATTTCAAAGTATCTGCATTGGTTCTGAACTCTTCAACTGGAGATGTTCTAAGAGCCGATTGAAAGGGTCTATACATACTGTATGTATAGAGAGTATATCTATTCATAAGGCAATGATTGGATGGTGTTCAGCAAAGTAATGTGTCTGCAATAGGGGGGAGAGAGTGAAGCACTGGTGAATAAGTGTGGCATTTTGAGGTAATGTTTGAAAAACAAGTTATTTCCTGTTAGAGTTTTAGGTTAGCTCGAAAATTGTGTTTTAGGAAAACTGTGTCAAACACTGCAAATTAGAGTATGGATTTCCAGATTTGGGGTGAGGTGATGATGTGTGAAAGACATGTTTAGAAAATTGCGTGACAAGCAAAGATTTAGTGTGTGGACAGTTAGGGGGAAAAAACTGTAAGAGGCTCAACGCATTTAGAGTACATGGTGACGCTTCCTTCCAAATGAGGACAAATAACGAGATACTAGCAGGTCACCTCTCAAAGGTCAAGGCCCAAGCCAAAATAGGTCAAGTGAAGAAGCTTCAAATCGTCTCTGCGATCCCTGATGCATGGAGTACAGATCTACTCAATAACGAATATCTAAAAGGTAAACATGATATATTTAGTGACAGCCATTGACAGGCCAATGTTATATTTAAATACGCAACACACTTCAAATGTTTCCTTTCTCTCTCTTGCGCTCGCTCACTCGCTGGCTCGCGCGAGCTGTCTATCACACACCCACACACACCGCTAACTCTCGCTACGTCCTCTGTGGTGCGTGGCAAGTGTGCAGGGGGGGTGATGGGGGGGGGGGGTGCGCTGAAACTGTGATTCAGCATGCTTTACTGGCAGCTTTCCAAATCAGACACACACTTCCGCTGCACACACTCTTCCGATGAGACATTGCACAGCAATTCACACGCGCACACACACACACACACACACACACACACACACACACGCGCACACAAAAACGTATTATGAGTGCGCTATTGTTTCATTCCTTTACCAAGTTTATGCAAATCAGATGTAACCAGTAATTCATGGCTCACGTTATGCTTGTCATGCCAGATGAGACGACACAAGTGGGAGTCGGCAGCACAAGTGCTCAGAACCGGAGTTGGACCCGTTTATTTTGCATAGTTTGTTCACTGAAAGGGTAACTCAAAGGGCATTAAAGCACACAGAGAGGCCCAGCTATGGCCCCTTAGCATGATGATAGAGGGATGAAGAGAGGAAGAGTGGAGAGGAGGATGAAGAAAGGGAAGGAGAGAGGGAGAATTTTTTTTTAGCTTATTAGCTAGCTTTATTTTAGCTTTTTTCTTAGCTATTTTATGTTTTTATGTTTTTGTCTTTTAACTATTCTACACTTGGATTTATGTTCAATTGCAATGACCATGTACTGACTGAGCGACTACATATTTGTGTATATCTGTGTGAAGCACTTTGAATTGCACCTGTATGAAACGTGCTATACATACATATGCCTTGCCTTGATAAACTGTCTTGTCATTGAGCCGTTGAGTTCTGGGTGACATGTCACTGGCCTGCCGTTGACCCTCAAAGACGAGACCCCAGTGCGCGCGAGAGAGAGAGAGAGGGGGGGGGGGGGGGGGGGGTAGAGGCATAGAGAGAGAAGGAGAGAGAGAGAAAGAGAGAGAGAGTGCTGTCATAATGAAAGGCACTTTAAATGTCACAGGGCAGTGCAGCTCCAGTCTGCAGATGTTCTAACGCTGCCGATCACACACACTCACTTACAACAGGTTGCTACACCTCTCCAGGGTCTGCACACTGTACCAAGCAAGCAAGTGTGTGTGTGTGTGTGTGTGTGTGTGTGTGTGTGTGTGTGTGTGTGTGTGTGTGTGTGTGTGTGTGTGTGTGTGTGTGTGTGTGTGTGTGTGTGTGTGTGTGCATATGGTTTCATCAGTATAACCCTGATGTTATGCACAGGTTGTTTTTTTGTGTGTATGTATCTCTCTCTCTCTCTGTGTGTGTGTGTGTGTGTGTGTGTGTGTGTGTGTCTGTGTGTGTGTGTGTGTGTGTGTGTGTGTGTGTGTGGAGAATTTGGGCAGACTGCATGTGATTAGCACGGTGCAAATAAGTTGCACACATAGCTGCTTTTCTCTGTCTTTTGTTGAAAACATCAAGCCGGTGACAGCCAACAATTTCACCTGCCATTGTGTGCAATAGCTCGCATAACCCAGCTCTCTCTGAACAGAGACTAGAACAAGGGGCAAGTATGTCACCCATGCATGCATTTCCAAACACGCACACACACACACACACACACACACAGAGAGAGAGAGAGAGAGAGAGATGCATTCACACACATTTCCTCACAGCCTGTGTATAGGAACATCAGTTATACTGATGAAACCATGAAGCTTACGGTAATTGAGGCCTGAAAAAGGAAACAGGCTGAGCTGGCCACAGAGAACAGTATGTATGGGGTAGCACTGTGCTGTGCACGCAGGCTCCTGCATCAGCACGGGTCAGCTGGGCTACTCATCCGTTTCCACTGAACTGTAGTGGAGAAAGTGAACATGATGGAGGTGACTGTGGAAGTCCCCTAAATGTCCCAGTACTGTAGAAGGAGCTGTGGCTTCCAGTGTGGCTTATCATTACCCCCCCCCCCCCCAACACACACACACACACACACACACACACACACACACACACACACACACCCTGCAACCGGTCTGACGTTGGTTTGGTGTCAGAGCTGAGGTCATTTTGTTGCTGACGTAACATATTTACGATATTAGTGGACGGTGTGAAACAACTGCTCAGAACAAAAACAGATGGATAGATGGATGGATGATGGATGGAAAGATAGATAGATACAGTATATAGATAGATAGATAGATAGATAGATAGATTATTAGCTTATCAAGGAAAAATAACAAATGACTTATTGAGTAAAAACAAGTAATTGTTCTATAAAGACTTGCAATGATGCTTACAGAGCCTGTTGAGCATAAATATATGCACATATTAGTCATACATTGATGGTTGAGATATGTTCCCTAAACTAAAGTGTTGATGCTTCAAGTTTTATCAGCATTACAACATGAGTCTCTACAAATGAGTCTTTTATTTTTGTCTTTATAATAATTCTTTATTTTAAAAATGAATTTCCTTCGTGTGTTTTATATTTTTTAATATGATCTTTACCGTTTTAGACTGTTCTTTGAGTATTGCCCTGCTATGCTTTTATTTGGTATTACTGTTTCCTTTTGTTTATGTAAAACACATTAAATTGCCTCTGTATATGCACTTTATAAATACACTTTGCTTGACTATGATTTTTTGTTGTTGATTGTGTCGTGTATTTTGTCCACGGACGCAACTGATGAGTATATTTAGTGCATATTTCACAGTTTGGTATGACTACATTATTACCTCCACCCATGTTTGCTACACCCGAACGGTGAAGCTGCAACAGAACTGGGGGTAAACAGCACGAGCCCTAAAGATCTGAGACATGAATCTAGCAGCCAGTGAGAGTGAGCCCAGTGCAGACAGAGGCAGCGTTCTGAATTAGAATCAGAAGCAGAATCAGCTTTATTAGCCAAAATTCCTTGTAAACTTGTACATAGCTCCGATTACAGTTACAGGACTCTGCATAAGCCAGTGTTGACTGGAAGTACCAACCCTCTCAGTAAATATTCAAAATAGCCACGTGAAATAGGCGAATTGACCAGGTTTGCGGAAACAAACAAGGAATTTCACTCTGGTTGACTTTACTCTCAAAGTATACTTTACTCTCACAAACATGAAGGAATAAACAACAGAGCAGAAGATGAAGTGATTCGACCTGTGACCTTTCATCCTGAACCATGACCTTCTTCCACAGCGCACAGGGAAAGCTTTGCGAAAGCACACCAATTTTCCACACCAACATGACAGACATTGTTGCATTTCCCACAACAAGGCCTCTGCCGTGAGCAGTGAAAGGCCTGTTAAGAACGTTCTGTTTGTCAACGAGCACGGAGGGTGTCGTAGGTGTTAACCTCACTTCGTGAGACACACCCATGGGTTTGTACTTCTCACTGCAGTGCTCCTAACTGAAAAGCAAGACGCAGCAAGATCCATATGACGCAGCACACTCTGAAAAATACTGGGGCCAGTAACGGTTCTTCAGAGCGAAGCTATAGAAGACCTTTTTTCAGTTCTTTAAAGAACCATTTAGTAATAAATGGCGCAGTGACATGCCATAATGGGCCTGGCCCATTATGATCTAAGGCTCAGAGGAACCATCTCTAATGTGAAGAACCTTTCGCCTGATGTAATGGTTCAACACAGAGTCTTGACTCCCCATGGAACCATCCAGAGATTTAAAGAACCATTTAAGCACTTTTATTTTTCAGAGTGCGGGTTCCATCTAAGATGCAACAGGGTCTATAAGCGGCAGCAGGGTCTATAAGGGGCAACAGGGTCTATAAGGGTCTAAGAGGCAGCAGGGTCTATAAGGGTCTATAAGGGTCTATAAGGGGCAGCAGGGTCTATAAGGGTCTATAAGGGGCAGCAGGGTCTATAAGGGTCTATAAGGGGCAGCAGGGTCTATAAGGGTCTATAAGGGGTAGCAGGGTCTATAAGGGTCTATAAGGGGCAACAGGGTCTATAAGAGGCAGCAGGGTCTATAAGGGGCAGCAGGGTCTATAAGAGGCAGCAGGGTCTATAAGGGTCTATAAGAGGCAGCAGGGTTTATAAGGGTCTATAAGGGGCAGCAGGGTCTATAAGGGTCTATAAGGGGCAGCAGGGTCTATAAGGGTCTATAAGGGGCAGCAGGGTCTATAAGGGGTAGTAGGGTCTATAAGGGCCTATAAGAGGCAGCAGGGTCTATAAGGGGCAGTAGGGTCTATAAGGGTCTATAAGGGGCAGCAGGGTATATAAGGGTCTATAAGGGGCAGCAGGGTCTATAAGGGGCAGCAGGGTCTATAAGAGGCAGCAGGGTCTATAAGGGTCTATAAG
>NC_085005.1:30785668-30795668 GCF_963854185.1 Sardina pilchardus
TTAGACCTCGGCCGAGAACAAAGACTCGGTTCTTTGGACCTCGGGAGAGAACAAAGGCTCGGTTCCTCTGGCCTTCTCAGAGGCCTGCCTCCATTCGGACACGTTAGCGATAGCCCTCTCAGGCCAGCAGTGCACCCGGAATACTCCAGGCCTCTGCACCCGTACGGCCCATCTCCGTTCTGCCTTCCTCATCCTGCACTGGCGCTGGACAAGATGTCTCCTCAGCCCGGCCTCCTCTACCTCCACAGCCCAGCTCAGAGCACGCCTGTCCCCGTACACATGCTGCAGGTGCAGCCGCTTCCCTATCTCCTGCACCTGTCCCGCTCTGGACAAAGGAGCGCTTTGATTGGCTCGTCTGAGGGCCACAGAAACCTTGTGTCCAGCTACCGCAATGATTTGAACGGGCAGCCAAGCGTTGACCACAAAGGCTTTGGTGTCTCGCTGGACTTTGGCCATAATAACGTCGGCCTGTCCAGAGACCGATTCGCCCACCCAGCACAGCTCCACGCCCCTCTCCTGACCACCAGCCTCGGGGGGTCTCCTGCCCTCGACCAGCCCAGGGACAGCTCACCCCTGCAGGGCATGGCAGCCTCGCCGGGCCCCCTGCCCTCCACGCCCACCTCTGCTCAGCTGGGATCCAGACGAGAGGTCTCCGTGGAGATGAGCGACCTCGAGGCGTCGACACGGAGCAGCGTGGTCAACTACAGGACGCTGTCCTATCCGCTGATGAGGCAGAACGGAAAGATTCGCTACGAGTGCAAGATCTGTGGGAAGATCTTTGGGCAGCTCTCCAACCTGAAGGTACAGTACGGCTTTCTCCTCTGACTCAATCTCGCGTGTTATGGTTTGTTTTGCATCATGGAGCCGTTGCGTCACTCACAGTTTCAGTGTTTTGCATTTTGGTTTTGCTTGAAATTCTTTTGCTTTCCTGTGAACTCACATCTCATATCAAAACACTGTGCATGTGAGTCTACAGTGCACATCTCATCAGCTGAGTCCTGAGTGAGACATTCAAGCAGCCATTAGACTGATCGCAACCTTTGCAACTTGCAACTGGAAATTGATTGCGAGTGAATGAATAAATAAATGAACAAATGAACAAATGAATGAATGAATGGATGGATGGATGGATGGATGGATGGATGGATGGATGGATGGATGGATGGATGGATGAATTGCTGACCTTTGACCCCTCCCTCCAGGTTCACCTGCGTGTGCACAGCGGGGAGAGGCCCTTCAGGTGTCAGACGTGCCACAAGAGCTTCACCCAGCTGGCCCACCTGCAGAAGCACCGCCTCGTCCACACGGGGGAGAAACCACACCAGTGTGAGGTGAGCAGGGGTCATAGGTCAAGATAACTACACCAGTGTGAGGTGAGCAGGGGTCATAGGTCATAGGTCAAGATAACCACACCAGTGTGAGGTGAGCAGAGGTCATAGGTCATAGGTCAAGATAACCACACCAGTGTGAGGTGAGCAGGGGTCATAGGTCATAGGTCAAGATAACCACACCAGTGTGAGGTGAGCAGAGGTCATAGGTCATAGGTCAAGATAACCACACCAAATTTGGCAAACAGTGGCGAACGTTCGTGGTGAACATATGTTTTCTTTGAACAGTTCAAGTTGAACGTTTTGGTGCTAACGTTCCATTCCAACGGTAATTGAAATCTTGCCTTTGTCAAACTTCCAGTTCCACTGTTCGCGGAGAACTACCTCCTCAGACTGTTTGCGATTGTTTGCGAACGTTCTCCGAAAACTCAATGCTAACGGAAAACCGTTTGCAAATGTTCGCAAATGTTTGTCAACTTGAAACGCACCTCAGATTTGTTTGATTTCTCTGATGAGATTCCCACAAACCTGATCAAACAATGACTGGCTGACTCATTACGATGTCAATCTCCCGGAGATCAGAGCAACAGCATGCAGTCGAGTGACACTACAGTGGCAGTGGTGTGTGTGAGCAGACCTTTGATGTGTGTTTCACTTGTGTGGGCTGACCTGACCTATCTCTCTACACCTCTCTGCTCATCACCCTTCCCACTTTCCCTTTCGCTTCTGCGTCTCTCTTTGACAGCCACTGGTGGTTTGACGCTGCTCAATATTGTTGTTCTCTGTTTTTTTGATTGATTTTCAAACAGGGAGGGGCAGGGAACGGGGCATGTCCGTCATTTACAGCAGTGGAAACATGCTCCTTTGAAAGAAAATAAAATAACATTTAAACCTGTTCTGTTTATTGCCATTTATTATCTTATCTTTGACTTTGATTGGCCTATGCTATGATGTATACAGTATGTAGCAAGAAGATAGTATGTAGTACAGTACGTGTATGAAGTATGATATGTAGTGTACTATGTAATAGTATGTAACTCTCTTTCCCTGGCCCCTTCTCTATCTCTCTCCTCGGTCCTCCGGCTCATTCCCACTGATCTATAAAGAGCACTGGATAGACTATCCCATTCTTGCGGCCTCGTCATTCTTTATGTAGATCAGTGGGAACGAGCCAGAGGCCCGAGGAAGGAAGGAAGGAAAGAAGGAAGGGAGGATAGCTAAAAAGAGGAATGAGAAGAGCCCCCTGTCCTCATCCTCTTCATTACATTACATTACATTACATTTCATTTGGCTGACGCTTTTTAACCAAAGCGACTTACAACATGGGAAAAAAAAACAATTAGGTTTTTTAAGAGCATTTCGAACAACAATAAAGAATACAATAAGTGCATCAGTGGGTCTAATAAGTGCATAAATAAGTGAATAAGCGTGTGCGTGTGTCTCTGCAGGTGTGCCACAAGCGCTTCAGCAGCACCAGCAACCTGAAGACGCACCAGCGGCTGCACTCTGGGGAGAAGCCCTACACGTGCCGAACGTGCCCCGCCCGCTTCACCCAGTTCATCCACCTCAAGCTCCACCGCAGACTCCACTCCAGCGGCGGAGGAGGAGGAGGAGGAGGCGGAGCGGACGACTGTCATCCCTACGCCTGCCCCCACTGCCCCGGGGCCTACCTCCACTTCTGCAGCCTACAGCTCCACCTGCAGGGCTTCTGTCCCGCTATGCAGCCTCCCGCCACAGGGGGGCAGGCTGGCGCACAGGAGGAGCTGGCCCGCATCAACGAGGCGATCGAGAGGTTCGACTTGGGCGAGGCTGCAGAGAGGCTGGAGAGGGCGCCGGAGAGGGAGGTGGAGCAGAGTGTCCTGAAGGTGTTCTGGCAGGAGATGGAGGCAGTGGGGTTCCAGTCGTCTACACAGCAGGGCGGCGATAGAGAGTCTGTGCTGGTACAGCACTCAGACTGCAGGGCAGTTGCGGGAAATCAGAACACTCACCTACCTCTTCTTAATGTGCACATCAAACAGGAAGTGGATCAGTAGCAACCACAGTACTTCCTCTGATTCAATTGTTTCAATTTACATTCCTTTGTGTTAGTCGGCCATTTTGGCTCACCCTGATAGATCAGAGAGCTAGTTTCTCTCAGGAGAAATCAGGCCGGACTGAATGAGTCAGATGCAGTCTGGATGAGGACAAGCTGCATGTAAACGATCCGATTGGTTCTGCTCCAGGACCTCAAGACTGTTTTCTCATGGTGGGAATAACCAATCACAGGGACACGATTTTCCTCAGGGTAGCTATGCAACAGCATTATATCACTTTGCAAAAGCTTGCATATTAGTTTTATGTGCTCTTTTTAAATTCATAAATACTTTTGGTATTGCAAAATATAAATACGCTCTGTTATCTGGTACAAGAGACATTTAATATGTATATTTTAATAACATTTTAATTTATTACTTCACATTAAATTTCATGATAAAACTTTTTGCTCTGGATTCTGAATATATGAAAAATGTTGAGGGTTTATTAAAGATGTCTGTCCTCACAAATACGTTCAATAAGCGTCTTATGTATGTGTGCAGACATGTGTATATGCGTGTAGATGTGACCTTACATAAGTGTCCTTGATACGGATGTGGTCGTATTCAGGGCCCCTGTAGCTCTGTGTGTGTGTGTGTGTGTGTGTGTGTGTGTGTGTGAGAGAGAGAGAGAGAGTAACTCTGAAAGAGGAAGAAGGACAATTGAGAGAGAGAGAGAGAGAGAGAGAGGTGGGGAGAGGGAGGGAGAGAGAGAGAGAGGCTGAGAGAGAGAGAGAACAAGTGCAAAAGAGAAGGGGAAGGGAGGTATAAAATTAAGGAAGTGGTAATGTTTATTGCACTAAACTGCATCCTCCCATGTCCAACCACACGTGCGCTCCATTGTGGCCGACTGCTGAGCTTGGAGTTCAGAATGGGACGCCCTCACCTCCACCCTTTCACCTAACTAAGGCCCTCACCTCCACCCTTTCACCTAACTAACTAAGGCCCACACTCTCCACCCATAACTAAGGCCCATACTCTCCACCCTTTCACCTAACTACTGTAAGGCCCTCACCTCCACCCTCTCACCTACAGTAACTAAGGCCCACACTCTCCTTCACCTAACTAAGGCCCACACTCTCCACCCATAACTAAGGCCCATACTCTCCACCCTTTCACCTAACTAAGGCCCTCACCTCCACCCTCTCACCTAACTAAGGCCCTCACCTCCACCCTCTCACCTAACTAAGGCCCACACTCTCCACCCTTTCACCTAACTAACTAAGGCCCTCACCTCCACCCTCTCACCTAACTAAGGCCCACACTCTCCACCCTTTCACCTAACTAAGGCCTACACTCTCCTTCACCTAACTAAGGCCTACACTCTCCACCCATAACTAAGGCCCTCACCTCCACCCTCTCACCTAACTAAGGCCCACACTCTCTTTCACCTAACTAAGGCCCACACTCTCCACCCTTTCACCTAACTAACTAAGGCCCTCACCTCCACCCTCTCACCTAACTAAGGCCCACACTCTCCACCCTTTCACCTAACTAAGGCCCTCACCTCCACCCTCTCACCTAACTAAGGCCCACACTCTCCACCCTTTCACCTAACTAAGGCCCACACCCTCCACCCTTTCACCTAACTAAGGCCTACACTCTCCTTCACCTAACTAAGGCCCACACTCTCCACCCTTTCACCTAACTAAGGCCCTCACCTCCACACTCTCCACCCATAACTAAGGCCCTCACCTCCACCCTCTCACCTAACTAAGGCCCACACTCTCCACCCTTTCACCTAACTAAGGCCTACACTCTCCTTCACCTAACTAAGGCCTACACTCTCCACCCATAACTAAGGCCCTCACCTCCACCCTCTCACCTAACTAAGGCCCATACTCTCCACCCTTTCACCTAACTAAGGCCCACACTCTCCACCCTTTCACCTAACTAAGGCCCACACTCTCTTTCACCTAACTAAGGCCCTCACCTCCACCCTCTCACCTAACTAAGGCCCACACTCTCCACCCTTTCACCTAACTAAGGCCTACACTCTCCTTCACCTAACTAAGGCCTACACTCTCCTTCACCTAACTAAGGCCCACACTCTCCTTCACCTAACTAACATTCAGGCCCTCACTCTCCCATTCACTCCTACTGTAAGTCCTTTAGTATGTGCTCCCAGTTAAGGGCTTTAGAGTAGCTTGCACTCCACGACTCCCACATCTGTCACACACACACATCTGTCACACCCACAGTGCCTGAGTTCAAAATCTAGCGGACCTGATGAATGATGTGCGATCTATTTGGAATAGAGCCAGACTGATCCACAACCTCGATCATTTTGGTTGTTATGAAGACGTGGAACATGGAATTTCACATTAACCTCATGGATTCCATTTATTCATCACATTAACCTTATGGATTCCATTAATTTATCACATTAACCTTATGGATTCCATTCATTTAAGTCCACAAAGAGCATCAATCAGTCTTTGATTTTAAGCACACGCACACAAGAGATGCCACAAGAATGTCAAGAGCGAGGGATTTTCATACAGTGTGTGTGTGTGTGTAGTGTGTGTATTCTGTTGGTATTGTTTGTGTTTTGAATGCAATGTATCTACTTTAAGTGTATGTCTCAGTGTGCTTGTGGGTGAAGTGACAGCAGCGCACTCCCTTAACTTCATCTGGAGCAGAGGAGCCCTCTGTTGGCTCAAACACTCATTCCCACGCACGAGTAGTCTAGCCCACATCTCCCACCTGCAGTGGGAACACTTGGGATCCTAACAACTTGGCGTATGACCAATTTGGTCCCATCACGCTGATTTTGGCGTCAGAGTCTCAACATCCGTTTGAAATGACATTTGTTACTTATATACGGCACATTTAGTAGCCATGTCCATTTCTATAGCCAAATATACCATGTAAGAGTAAAGGAAACATTATCAGCGCGATGGTTGTGTAGTGTCTCGTCTCGAGGCTTACAGTAGCCTATAGGCTCTCTGCTCGTGTGCTGCGGCTTTAATTCCAAAAGGATGACGTCAGATATTTTTGACGGGAGGAAGGAGTATCCGGCGAGAATGAAGGATGTCAACAATGTCACGGATGGATTCTAGTGTCCGCGTCCCCGCACCACGATGATGAGCGAGGAGTTCGTGGCCGGGCCGATGGCACCACCGATGGCGGCCCGGAGAGGATGTTGGACCGCGTGGTGCCAAGTGATTCTATTCGCCGTGTCGGCTCTCGTGATCGTGGCGGAGAGAACCGCGCGTGAGTGGGCACCCACAATACTCCCGAGACGACACTTCATAATAACATAACCTTCAGTGGGCTGCAGTGGCGGAACCGGACAAGCGCGCATAGAACTTTTGTTTCGGTCACTGCGCTTCTGTTATTGTTATTATTAGAAGTAGTAATTAATACTGCTTGTTGTAGCCTAGTCTAATTGCATGCATCGTGTGGAGGATGCTTGAATTTCCCTGCTAAAATTCAGCATCTGTCTTAACCGTTGAATGACAGGGCTTGCAGTTTTATGTAGGACGCAGACGTATACGCACAGACGATTAGACAGCTCGTGTTTGCGTCTTTCAACGTGCCAACGCACATCCGTCTCTAAAACCTTCAAACCGTCACTACCCTGTAGTTACCGCAGTATGTAGGCTACTGTGCTGTGTGTGTGTGTGTAAATAAGGAGTAGGGGCCTATAGACCGTTTAATATTCCACTCACGATGTTGCCCGTAGTTCTTCAGAAAGAGACGAAGAGAAACAGAGAGACATAGTTATTTTGAATATGGATTTTGGAATAATGAAAATTGCTCGAATGATGTGTGTATCGCTCTATGTCACATTACGGCAGGTAAAGCGGGAGGTACTGAAGTGAAACTGTCCTCCAGTCGTCATATTTGACTTACTCCGTTTTGGACAAGTGGTCGTGGCTGCAGAGCACGCTGTCCAGATGTGCTGTGTGAGGCGCACTTTGTGGTGCGTGTGTGTGTGTGTGTGCGTGTGTGTGTGTGTAGCCTATGTCTTGTTTTGGCGCTGTAATATCGACTCGGTGTGATGCATGTAATGTAATGGAATGGAATGTCAGGACCCTAGGGGGCGCTAATGAGATATACAGGTTGTTGGATGTAACAGCAAAGGACTATAGTAGAATGAGTTAATAAAGTAACGTGTGCTGATTAAGAATCATCGTTGTCATCCTCATCTTTAAGCTCTCACACTGCAACATTGTACATGGTGTCAGAAGATGGTGATAGGATCCGTGAGTAGAAAAAGTCTACAAGAAGTCTACCAGTCAAGAAAAGACTATTTTGCAAGCATTTGCAAGTTAGCTAGCTGCTAAACGTTAGCCAGTTAGCACGTTGGTTCTCCAAAACGAAGGGAGAGGGATAACGAGAGGATGGACCAGATATTCGCGATATCACCCCCGGGAAGCTTCAACTTTGACGAGCCAAATGGTTGGATGCAATGGATGCGACGCTTTGAGCGTTTTCGGATGGCTTCTGGACTAGATGAAAAGAGTGAGGAGTACCAAATCAACTCGCTGCTGTACATCATGGGGGAGAAAAGCGACGACGTTTTGAACACACTGGCATTGGATGACGAAAAGAAAAAGAAATACACGGAGGTGTGCAAAGCCCTGGGTGAGCATTTTGTTGGCAAACACAATGTGATATATGAGAGAGCTAAATTTAATAGCAGATATCAGCAGCCAGGAGAAACAGTGGAAAACTTTATCACTGATGTTCATAAGCTCGCGGAGCATTGTCTATATGGCGTTTTGTTGGAGGAAATGATTAGAGATCGGATCGTGGTGGGAATCAGAGATGCAAAACTCTCAGAAAGATTACAGTTAGATCCAGATCTTACATTGGCTAAAACAATAATTAAAGTGAGACAAAATGAAGAAGTTAAGAAACAGCAGCCACTGATAAGAAGGGAAAAGAATGAAATTAAGGAAGCAAATGTGGATGCAATTGCAGCACGAAAACCAGGGAAATTCAAGATGGCGGGGTCAACACAGAAAAGCTACTTCACACAGAAAACAGAAAACTGTAAAAGATGCGGGAAAAATCCACAGCACTCATGGAAACAGTGTCCAGCAAGAGAAGCAGAGTGTCGAAAATGTAAGAAGAAAGGCCATTTTGCGGCAGTGTGTCGAACAGGCCAGAGAGTGGAGGCGATAGAAGAAAGCCATGAGATGGCAGAATGCGCATTCATGGGGACAATTCAAAGCCAGACACAAGACACCTGGAGACAGGACATACAGTTGAATGGAGAAGTGATTAATTTCAAGTTGGACACGGGTGCAGCGGTCACCGCCATACCAGACTGCACGTATTCAAGAGCCAGAGATGGTGAGTTACAGAATGCAGAAAGAATGATAAGCGGTCCCAATAATCAGCCACTGACTGTATTGGGTACATTCAAAGCATGTTTGAAAAAGGGCAAAAAGAAAACAGAGCAGGAAATATTTGTAGTGAAAGATTTAGTAATGCCACTGCTAGGTCTCCCTGCTATTCAGAGTCTACCACTGCTGCAGCAGGTGGCAGCAGTGCACACAATGGGAAACAAATTTAAAACCATGTTCCCAAAAGTCTTCTCAGGCTTAGGAAAGCTAGAAGGTAGCTATAAGATTGAGTTAGCTGATGGTGCAATGCCATATGCCCTGTCAGCTCCTAGACGTGTAGCGTTGCCCCTTATGGACAAAGTAAAGTCAGAGCTCCAGAGGATGGAAAACATGGGTGTCATCCGGCAGATCCAAGAACCGACTGAATGGTGTGCAGGCATGGTGGTTGTCCCGAAGCCCAATGGAAACATCAGAATTTGCGTGGATCTGACCAGGCTCAATGAAAGTGTGCGCCGTGAGCGATACATACTGCCTGCCGTGGATGACACACTTGCAAAGCTAGATGGAGCAGTAGTATTTTCAAAGCTGGACGCTACATCAGGATTTTGCAAAGCTAGATGGAGCAGTAGTATTTTCAAAGCTGGACGCTACATCAGGATTTTGGCAAATCCCCATACATGAAGATTCTGAGCCCTTGACAACATTCATAACTCCTTTTGGGAGGTATTGTTTCAGGAGACTTCCATTTGGAATCTCCTCAGCCCCTGAACATTTTCAGCTGAGAATCTCCCAGATCGTTGCAGGCACACCAGGTACACTGTGCCATGCTGATGACATTTTAGTGTTTGGCAAAGACCAACTAGAACACGACAATAGGTTGTGTGAAGTCCTCAGAAAGTTTGAGAGTGCTGGTCTGACCCTCAATGAGAAATGTGAGTTCGGAGTGAGACAGGTGAAGTTTCTGGGACACAGACTCAGTGCCCAAGGAATTGAGGCTGACCCAGACAAAATCAAAGCAATTCTCAACATGCCTGAACCGCAAAACATTGAAGGAGTGAGACGCTTTATGGGGATGGTGAATTACGTTGGAAAGTTTTCCCCTCACCTGCCCACTCTCACAAAACCTCTGAGAGACCTGTTGAAAAATGATAGCACATGGACATGGGACATGCAACAAAAGACTGCTTTTGAAGCAGTGAAGAAAGAGCTGAGCTCGCCAGCCGTCTTAGCTCAATACAGCTCCAAGCGTGAGACTCTGGTCTCAGCCGACGCATCGTCTTATGGCCTGGGAGGAGTGCTA